>NC_072382.2:9367500-9445000 GCF_028885625.2 Pongo pygmaeus | reverse complement strand
AAACCCCGTTTCTACTAAAAATACAAAATTAGCTGGGCATGGTGGCACATGCCTGTAATCCCAGCTACTAGGGAGGCTAAGGCAGGAGAATCACTTGAACCTGGGAGGCAGAGATTGTGGTGAGCCGAGATCGCGCCATTGCACTCCAGCCTGGGCAACAAGAGTGAAACTCTGTCTCAAAAAAAAAAAAAGATATAACCTTTTACATTAAATGTAAATTTGAGTACAGCTGGATAACTTTTATATTTTGTTTTGCCTATGTTTGAGTTTCATATAAACAAAACCATATAGAATGTATTCCTTAGGCCGGGCACGGTGGCTGGGTGACAGGGTGAGACTCCGCCTCAAAAAAAAAAAAGAATGTATTTCTTTTTTTTTTTTTTTGGACGGAGTCTCGCTCTGTCGCCCAGGCCAGAGTGCAGTGGCATGATCTTGGCTCACTGCAACCTCTGCCTCCAAGGTTCAAGCGATTCTCCTGCCTCAGCTTCCCAAGTAGCTGGGATTACAGGTGCATGCCACCACACCTGGCTAATTTTTTGTATTTTTAGTAGAGATGGGGTTTCACCATGTTAGCCAGGATGGTCTCAATCTCCTGGCCTTGTGATCCACCCGCCTTGGCCTCTCAAAGTGCTAGGATTACAGGCGTGAACCACTGTGCCTGGCCTCCTTTTTTTTAGAGACAGATTTTACTCTGTTGCCCAGGCTGGAGTGCAGAGGTATAATCACAGCTCATTGCAGCCTCAAACTCCTGGGCTCAAAAGTTATTCCCAAATTTTAATTTTTAAAATTTTTTGTAAAGATGGGGGGGTCTAATTATGTTGCCCAAGCTAGTCTTGAACTCCTGGGCTCAAGTGATCCTCCCACCTCAGCCAGATATATCCTGGACCAGGTGCAGTGGCTCACGTCTGTAATCCCAGAACTTTGGGAGGCCGAGGCAGGTGGATCACCTGAGGTCAGGAGTTCGAGACCAGCCTGACTAACATGGCAAAACCCCATCTCTACTAAAAATACAAAAAGTAGTGTATGGGTGTGGTGGTGCACACGTGTAATCCCAGCTACTTGGGAGGCTGAGGCAGGAGAATCGCTTGAACCCAGGAGGCAGAAGTTGCAGTGAGCCGAGATCATACTATTGCACTCCAGCCTGGGTGACAGTGAGATTCCATCTCAAAAAAAAAAAAAAAAAAAAGAAGAAGAAGAAAATTGAAACATTTCAAGCAAACTGGGTCTAGATTTGTGTGGATCATCTGTCTAGGTTAGAGGTCTCCTAAGGCAAGGGACTGGACTGTGTGCTTTGTAAAATGTCTGGGATAATGTGCTAATGTTATCATCCTAACATTATAAAGGTTTGTGCCATTTAAAATAAATAGGCTGGCTAGGCTATGGTGACTCATGCCTGTAATCCCAGCACTTTGGGAGGCCAAGGCGGGTGGATCACTTGAGGTCAGGAGTTTGAGACCAGCCTGGCCAACATAGTGAAACCCCGTCTCTACTAAAAATACAAAAATTAGCCAGGCATGGTGGCGGGCACCTGTAATCCCAGCCACTAGGGAGGCTGAGGCATGAGAATCGCTTGAACCCAGGAGGCGGAGGTTGCAGTGAGCCGAGATGGCTCCAGTGCACTCCAGCCTGGGTAACAGAGCGAGACTCCCTCTCAAAAAAATAAATAAAAGGGCTGACGTTCATGACAGCAGGACCACTGGACCCCCACAGCTATCAATAGACCCACATAGTGTGGCGTGGCAGCTGCCAGCTGACACCCCCTTCTCTTCCCCTCCAGTGGGACCTGGTGTGTGCATACAAGTCTCGGAAGTCCATTGTCCAGTCCATATACATGGCTGGACAGGTGGTGGGGGCCACTGCCTTCGGCATCTGTTCTGACAGGTAAGGGAAGGAGGCCCAAGGAGGTCCCCGGAAGTGTCTGACAGGGCTGTTGCTCACACTGTCCCCAGGGACTCAGGATCTCCCTGAGAAGATCCCCCTTCCCTTCTTCCTGCCCAGCACTTCAAGCAGAGGGGAGAGTGCTCCCCCCACCCTGCTGGAGTCCTGGGCCCCCTGCTTTTCTAGGATGCCGTCCACTAGGCATGCATCTGTCGCAGCTGAAGTGATGGCACCTCCCCTTTTTGTTGTGAAATGAATTTAAGTCACTAATATCTAATTATTTTCTGCTTGCTGCTGAGTTCTGAGTCAGGTGGCAGAATGCCTTTTGTCAAGCGGAAGGTGCCGAAGCCCCACGTGCAGTCACTTTTCTGCTGACCTGAGTGATTTCACCAGCAGTGTTGCCTCCACAGTTTGCTTCCTGAGGAAGGGGGAGATACTACGGTTATGGTTATTGTGAGTGGCCAACTTTATAGAGCACCAATGCCCGATTCATAGTCTTCCCAGTAACCCCACATCCTCGTAGGTTCCCATTTTACCTATGAGGAAATGAGGTTTAGCACTGCCCATGTTAGAGAAAGCTGATTCCAACAGGGACATTGAACCAACGTCCTTGGAAGCAACGATGATTTGCTGTGAGGAGGAAGCTCTGTGCTTGGTGCCGCATCTAGATGGCTAATCCTGGTTACAGCTGAGACAGCGGGAGCTGCCAGGGCCTGTGTCTCAGGAGGCCAGCGCTGGGCTCTACCTCCTTGGGTGTCGTCAGCACCTCAAATGAGTCACCCTGGCGGGCTAGAGAGAGCATTTAAATGGACATCAGAAGACCTGGGTTCTGGCCCCTCTGTTGCTAACCTTCCGTGAAACCTTAGGAAATTAACTTAGCCTCCTTGGATCATTTCTGCAGGATTGAGGGGCTCCCCCAGCTATCCCAGCTGCCCCAGTCTTCCCAGTCCCCCATGGCTGGGTCTCAAGGACACTCAGCCTCCTCCTAACCATCGTACTCCAGACAGGAGGAGCCAGCCAATCAAAGGCCTTGCTCATCAAGATGGAGGCCAACGGGAGGGCCCTGGACTCTGTGCTCACCCCCACTCTGCCCAGAGTGAAAGGAGGG
This sequence comes from Pongo pygmaeus, assembly GCF_028885625.2. Lineage (NCBI taxonomy): Eukaryota > Metazoa > Chordata > Mammalia > Primates > Hominidae > Pongo > Pongo pygmaeus. The sequence goes on along the minus strand of NC_072382.2, from coordinate 9,442,014 downwards.
GACCAACTCATTTTTACAGGAGCCTCGGTAGCAAGGTGGGGGTGCCCACGTGCTCATCACTGCCCCCTACCGGGCACATCTATACTTTAGGAACAGGCAGAGGAGAGCAGTGTCAGGCAAAAGCCCTATGCAGATAGATGCTAGAGACACTTTGCAGCCAAAGAGCGGCCCCTGGACCAAAGAGGAGGCAAAAGGCTGGAAGAGCCCTGGCCTTCCAGCCCTGGCCCGGTCCTGGGTTTAGTCCCCAGGCCCACCGTGGCCGATCCATCTCGGTTGCAGGTGTGGCCGCAGGACATCCCTGCATGGAGCGGCATGCTGGTGGTTGCCACGGGCACCCGTAAAAAGTAAAATAGAGGGCCGGGCGCGGTGGCTCACGCCTGTAATCCCAGCACTTTGGGAGGCCGAGGCGGACGGATCACGAGGTCAGGAGATAGAGACCATCCTGGCTAACACGGTGAAATCCCGTCTCTACTAAAAATACAAAAAACTAGCTGGCGTGGTGGCGGGTGCCTGTAATCCCAGCTAGTCGGGAGGCTGAGGCAGGAGAGTGGCGTGAGCCCGGGAGGCGGAGCTTGCAGTGAGCAGAGATGGTGCCACTGCACTCCAGCCTGGGTGACAGAGCGAGACTCTGTCTCAAAAAAAAAAAAAAAGTGAAATAGAGGTTCCTCTTTAAAGACTTTCCTCCCCGTCTAATTAGGAATAAATAGTAACTTCTCTTAAAAGCAAAATGTATTCAAAGACCTGTGCTAACATTCTTACATATCTGCTAACCGTAATAAAGAAATCAATGTACTTTATGTTCTTAGCTCCCACAGTTTAGCCTAAATATTTGCCCTGGTATGCTTATACTGGTGCAAGCCAGCATTAGGTCATAGCCTGTTCCTCTTCCTTATTTAAAAGTGTTTTTAATCTTTCTCAGCATTCCATAAGTTACTTCCTCCTTCCTTTGTTCTCCTCTACCTTTGCCTCTTTTAAAAAGTTCTAAGTTGCTAGCCAATTGGGACAAATACAGAATGTGAGGTCCTGTTCCACCCAATGGAAACCGGACACAGCAGTAGGGTGGACGCGTCAGGTTATAAATGACCCTGTCTCCTTTGTTCGGTGTACTCTCGTGGCAAAACTGCTGATGAGTGTACCCTTTCTGCAGGAAGTAAAAATGGCCTTACTAAATAAATTAAATTTATGTTCAAGTGCTATTTCTTTATGGCACTGAAGAATAAGCATTTCAAACACACCGATACAACCTCCGTGCCCACGTTTGCAGCCCCCTGCATGTTCTGCTTCCTCAGCGGGTTGGCGCTCACCAGGGATATCCTCACTAGCCTCTTCCTCAGGGAGTACCCCAGGGCGGCTGTAGTTCCAGCCCTAGCTCCTCCACTAACCAGCTGTGTGACCTGGGGCATGTTGCTTAACCTTTCTGGGCCTCAGTTTCTCCATCGGTAAAATGGAGGTGATTATGATAGTACCTTCCTCATCTTACATCTATTTATAGACTAACTCCTGGCTCCTGGCACACATGAAGAAGTCTTAGCTCTTTTAAGGTAGTGGGTTGAGGGCCCTAGCCCTAGGCTCAAATTCCCAGCTCCATCACTTACCTGTTACTTTTTTTTTTTTTTTTTTTTTGAGACGGAGTCTCGGCTGTCACCCAGACTGGAGTGCAGTGGCGTGATCTCAGCTCACTGCAACCTCTGCCTCCTGGGTTCAAGCAATTTTCCTGCCCAGCCTCAGTAGCTGGGATTACAGGTGCCCGCCACCATGTTCAGCTAATTTTTGTATTTTTAGTAGAGACGGGGTTTCACCATGTTGGCCAGGCTGGTCTCAAACTCCTGACCTCAAGTGCCGCCCACCTTGGCCTCCCAAAGTGCTGGGATTACAGGCATGAGCCACCGTGCCCGGTCTACCTGTTACTTTTGACAAGCGACCCCAATATCCTGCCTGTGAAATGGGAATCTGCACGGGCGCTACTGCATGGAGTTGTTATGGATGAAATGAGATAATGGAAGTTGATTGGGATAAAATGTCCACCGTGGCACTGATGAGGGAAAAAGACCAATGCAGGGGTCAGAAGCCCACCCATGATCCCAGTCTGTCAGGGGAAAGGCCAGCTGGGACACCACCCGGGGTACTACATCACTGACGACCAGGCTGACCTCTCTCTCTAGGCCTCTGGAGCTGATTTCCGGCAATGCTGGGTTTGTCACCCCCAGCCAGGAAGTGGACTCCAACGGAGAGGCGGATGTTGGTGAACACTTACAGCATGGACACGGTCACCCTGGGCCAGGTGGTCCTCTCCGGCCTGGCCTACCTCATCTGGCAGTGGTGCTGGCTGCAGGGCACAGTGTCTGTCTCCTATGTGATTATCTTTCTGTACACCTTGTGCATCAGCTCCCAGGTCCATATTTCACAGTGGAGGTGGCCCCTGTCCCCCTTCCTTCGTGGGCAGTATTTGCTGAGCTCAGAGCTTACTTTGGTTTAAGTAAAGTGTGGGAGGCCAGCCTCCTGTTGGCTCTGACTATTCCACATCAGAGAAGCATCTGAGGGAGCTTTGGCTGGGCCCGCTGGGATTCCCCCTCAAGCAAAGAAGAGGAAACCCTTGAAATATTCCGTGTCTTCATTTTATTTTTTTTTCTCCATATCACCTTTGGTGAAAAGCCCTAGGCCATGTAGGGTTCTACATGGGCCAGAAGCACCTCCAAAGGCTGCACATGGGGTGTTTGATGTCTGTCCCTAATATGACTGTGGGGCTGTGCAAGCCCACACCAAATTCAGTCTTGAGTGATTGACAGCCAACTGTGAGGTCTCTGATAAGCCCCAGGCTCACTTGGCTCTAGGGAATGCCCCTTGGGGGTCGGACCTGGATGTTTCTGGTCACTCACTCAGCCAGTGAGAATAGGCTCACCATACAAGTCCAGAACCATAAGGAAAGCAAATAGGAAGTCTCATAAAAACAATGATGAAGATCTGTACTTAATTCCATGGAGAGATGATCAGAGCATCCGTGAAGTGAGAAATGCAGGTGGCAGAGCGTGTACAACCTGAGGATAGTCTTACATAAACAAATACATGCCTACATCTGTATCTTGCTACATGATTAGAAGGAAAACAGCAAAGACAACCACCAGCCCTGTAACAGTTGCTCTCATTGCAGTGAAATTCTCCCCACCAACCCCCCTTTTTCTTATTTGGATCTTCCAGTGGGTCCCTGTGGTGCGTAGCTAGTCCAGCACCTGTCCCCCAGCACCTGATGTGTACCCTGGGTGGAGAGGTCCCCTGGCACCTCCAGCTGCTCAGGGTCAAGGAGGGCAGGGGCTCTGGCCTGTGTGATCATGCCTGCAGCTCCCCAACCCCTCTCACTATCAAGGGACTGCCAGAACTGGCGTGCTAGCTTATCACCCACGACAAATGTGACATGGCTGTGAAGAATCTGCAGGCCATGGCAAGATTAAATGGCAGAAAGGAGCAAGGGAGAAAACTCACTCCTGAGGTAGGTGCAAAGAAAATCCACACACTACTTCAGTCTTCCTCCCGCCCTGGTGTTATGAATACTTCTCAGTGAGGGTCTCAGTTGGGCTACCAAAGGTGAAAAAGAGGCAAGCTTCTTTTTTTAAAAAAAAATTATTTGCTTATTTTTGAGACAGAGTCTGACTTTGTCACCCAGGCTGGAGTGCAGTGGCAAGATTTTCGCTCACCGCGACCTCTACCCGCCAGGCTCAAGCCATCCTCCCACCTCAGCCTCCCAAGTAGCTGAGACTACAGGTGCATGCCACCACACCCAGCTAATTTTTGTATTTTTCATTGAGACAGAGTTTTGCCATGTTGCCCAGGCTGATCTCGAACTCCTGAGCTCAAGCGATCTGCACACCTTGGCCTCCCAAAGTGCTATGAGCCACCATGCCCAGCCTTAAGAGGCCAGTTTCAACATGCAAATTGAGTAACTAGTGCCATCAGATAATCAGAGGACCTGTGGGAAATGGGTCCTGGTGCACCCTTTCTCAGAAACTACTGCAGAATGCATTCCACCAAAACAAAGGTGTAAGCCAGGCCAGGCGCGGTGGCTCACGCCTGTCAGTCATCCCAGCACTTTGGGAGGCCAAGGCGGGTGGATCACTTGAGGTCAGGAGTTCAAGACCAGCCTGGCCAACGTGGTGAAACCCCATCTCTACTAAAAATACAAAAATCAGCCAGGTGTGGTGGCACGCATCTGTAATCCCAGCTACTCAGGAGGCTGAGGCAGGAGAATTGCTTGAACCCAGGAGACAGAGGTTGCAGTGAGCTGAGATCGTGCCACTGCACTCTAGCCTGGGTGACAGAGACTTCATCTCAAAAAAAAAAAAAAAAAAAGGTGTAAACCAGGAGATCCAAGAAATAGAAGATCCAAAATAGGAGGAAGGCAAAGGGGAAGTAAAAGAGTCGTGTGACAAATCTAGAGAACAGAGAGTTCATATTGGAGGCTATTAACTAAGAATAAAACAGTACTGATAGATTGTTGTACCTGATCTTATTAACAGTTTTATGGTTCTATCAGAGAACCTGGGGGTAAATTCATGACAGGCACTTAAGAAACTAAGTGTATAAACAAGCAAATAAACAAAAAAGGCAATTATTAATTCCAGGAAAAACAAAAAGTCACAACAAGAAAGGAAATATAATCAGAGTGTGGTGCATATTAAACAATATTTATGCTGGGAGAATGGGGGAAGGGAAAGTATAGGTCACAGGTGGTAGACTAAGAGGGCTAAATCCTCATTCTTCTTCATATAGAATAATCAAAAATTGGAAAATTAAGCCACAGCAACATGGCATTTTATTTGGAAATATGGAAACAAATTCAGGAAGAAACACCTAGAAGAGCTGAAGGTAGTTGCTGCTGGGCAGTGAGACTTGGGAATGGTAATGGAGAAGGGAAAGGCAGGGAACTTTCTAACCGCGAACATGAAGAAATGGCTAAAATCCTAGAATTTGGGCCAGCCGCCTGGGTTTGACTCCTAGCTTGTCACTCATAGCTCTCTGATCTTGGGCAAGTTATTTAACCTTCTGAGCCTTAGTTTCCTCATTTGTAAAATGGGGACAATAATAGACTCACCTTCACAGAGTGTTGTGAGGACTGAATAAGTTAGTTCACACCAAATACACCCCCCGACCTGGCATATGCTGAATAAATGGTGGCTGTTTTTTGTTATTCTTATTTTTTAAACAAGAAAAGGCCAGGTGCGGTGGCTCATGCTTGTAATCCCAGCACTTCAGGAGGCCGAGGTAGGCAGATCACCAGAGGTCACAAGTTGGACACCAGCCTGGCCAACGTGGTGAAACCCCATCTCTACTAAAAATACAAAAATTAGCCAGGTGTGGTGGCACACACCTGTAATCCCAGCTACTCGGGAGGCTGAGGCAGGAGAATTGCTTGAGCCAGGGAGGCAGAGGTTACAGTGAGCTGAAATCGTGCCACTGCACTCTAGCCTGGGCAACAGAGCGAGACTGTCTCAAAAAAAAAAAAAAGAAAGAAAAAAGAAAAAGAAAGAAAAATAAACAAGAAAAATTAGTTAAAAGAAAAAGAGAAGTTGCTATATAAGAGAATACAAACAGGTCGGGTGAGGTGGCTCACACCTGTAATCCCAGCACTTTGGGAGGCTGAGGCAGGCAGATCACCTGAGGTCAGGAGTTCGAGCCAGCCTAGCCAACATGGTGAAACCCTGTCTCTACTAAAAATACAAAAATTAGCCAGGCCTGGTGGCCCATGCCTGTAATCCCAGCTACTCGGGAGGCTGAGGAAGGAGAATCGCTTGAACCCAGGAGGCAGAGGTTGCAGTGAGCCAAGATCACGCCATTGCACTGCAGCCTGGGCAACAAGAGCGAAACTCCGTCTCAAAAAAAAAAAAAGGAGAATACAAAGCCCCAAATTTGAAGTCCTCTAACCTTTTTGGAGGTGTGTGAGGGAATCGGCCAATCCAGGAGGAATCAGGTAACTTCGTGGTGTTGGGAAGCAGAAGGACTGAGGCCCAAGGCCCTTTCTTTTGGCTTCTCTGGCTCCAGTCTCCTCCTGCTAGGTGGCGAGTTCCAACGTGCAGGAGGACACGGCCACTGTGGAGGAGTCCCCATTCCTCCTGGATCTCTTCCGCACCCCAGGACTCCACAGGACAACCTGCTGTCTTGCACTTGGATGGTAAGTGGGGCCCCAAAGACTGACCCTGAGTCACTCGCCTGATGCCTGCTCCTGAGGTGTCCTTCCTGAGTGTCCCATCAGCTCAAGAAAGATGCAAGCAATGGATTGAGGCTAAGTAATCCGAGAAGATGAGAAACTGGCAAAGTCTGGAACCTGAGAGGGTTTGGTTACAGAATGACATCACGTCCCATCTGCGGCCCAAAAGGCTGAACAGAGACTCTTAGCACTGGAAGGAAATCACTGGCACCTCTTGTCTTCCAGGCTGTCTGCAGGCTTTTCCTTCTATGGGCTGGCTTTGGATCTGCAGAAATTCGGCTTCAGCATCTACTGGAATATAAGCGCTGTATCCATCCATTGATTTGCCTGCAAAGCTGCTGGTGGCCCTGAGTGTGGGCTACCTTGGCCACCAAGTCACGGTCGGCTCCCTGCTGCTGCTTGCTGGCTGGCTGTGTGATTATTGCCAACATTTTTCTTCCTGAAGATGAAGATTTCTTTTTTCTTTTTTTTTTTTTTTGAGATGGAGTTTCACTCTTGTCGCCCAGGCTGGAGTGCAATAGCGTGATCTCGGCTCACTGCAACCTCCGCCTCCCAGGTTCAAGCAATTCTCCTGCCTCAGCCTCCCAAGTAGCTGGGATTATAGTCATGTGCCACTACGCCCGGCTAATTTTGTATTTTTAGAAGAGAGGGGAGTTTCTCCATGTTAGTCAGGCTGGTCTCGAACTCCTGACCTCAGGTGATCCACCCGCCTCGACCTCCCAAAGTGCTGGGATTACAGGCGTGAGCCACCACACCCGGCCTGAAGATGAGGATTTCTTCTGGGTCTCATGATGCACAACACGGTCAGGTTTGATGGTTCAGGGAACAGACTGCAGAGCCAGAAGATCCTGATTTCATGTTGTTCCTAACTGTGAACTTGGACAAGTTTACCCGCTCAGCCTCGACTTGCCCTCACTGCTGTTGGGGAGAACAAGCAAGATGCTCTTATTGAGTGTTTATTACTTGCCAGACACTGCACTGGCACTTGGCATGTTTAACTCATTGGTCCTCACAAGGACTCCTTAAGGTACCTTAGCAACTGAAGCAGAGAGGTTAGTGACTTGTCCAGGGGCACACAATTTGTGTTAACATTCATTAAAACTGAGTCCAGGACGGGCGCGGTGGCTCACGCCTGTAATCCCAGCACTCTGGGAGGCCAAAGCAGGCAGATCACGAGGTCAGGAGATCGAGACCATCCTGGCTAACACGGTGAAACCCCGTCTCTACTAAAAATACAAAAAATTAGCCAGGCGTGGTGGCGGGTGCCTGTAGTCCCAACTACTCGGGAGGCTGAGGCAGGAGAATGGCATGAACCCGGGAGGCGGAGCTTGCAGTGAACCAAGATCACGCCACTGCACTCCAGCCTGGGCTATAAAGCGAGACTCCATCTAAAAACAACAACAACAACCAAAAAACAAACTGAGGCCAGGCACGGTGGCTCACGCCTGTAATCCCAGCACTTTGGAAGGCTGAGATGGGAGGAATGCATGAGGCCAGGAGTTTGAGACCAGCCTGGGCAACATAGCAAGAACTCGTCTCTACAAAAAAATAAAAAATAAAAAATTAGTAGTCCCAGATACTTGGGAGGCTAAAGCAGGAGGATTGCTTGAGCCCAGGAGATGAAGGCTGCAGTGAACTATGAGAACACCACTGCATTCCAGCCTGGGCAACAGAGCGAGTGCAAAGGACCTGAGGCAGGGAGGCGCCTGACACATTGAGGCATCCAAACAGGAGGTCAGCACTAACACTGAATTAACTCCCTGTTATCCACCTCCCACCCACATCCTCCTCGCAGACATGAAGACCATTCAGATGACGTTCAGTTTATTTGGGAAAGGGAGGCTGGCTGGCTCTTTAGCTTGTCTTTACCTATACACCATGGAGCCCTTCCCCACTGAAGTCAGGTGAGAAGACAGATGGAGCTCCAGGACGTAGAGGGCAGCCTCCGTCCCTCAGAGCTCTGAGCTGGGCCTCTGGAGAAACCAGCCTCCATTAGAAGAGGGCTTTGTGGTGGTCACATCTCAAAGGAGCAGATGCACAGGGCTATTTTATTATGATTTTGATCATCATACAGCTGTGTGTTTCCAGTTCTTATGGCAGGCTCTCTCTCCGCAGGCGGATGGGGGATGAGCATTGGGATTTGCAGCATCGCCTGGGCTCCGCCTTGCGCCTCTGGTCTACATCCTCAGCAGCCACAGCCCAGTGCTGCAGTCCTTGGAGTATGGCCTGGCCCTAATTTTGGCAGCCGCCGCAGGCTCTTTCCTGATGGAGACCAACAACCTGCCATTGCCGGACACTGCCCAGGAGACAGAGCAGAGGTGGGACCCTGCCCACCCCATCCCTCCAGCACTTTGGAAAACCCATGTGGCCTGTGGGGATGGGGCAGTGGCAGGGGCAGGGGCTGATGCAGAATCCCCTGGCCAGTGTCGGGACCCCAGGGCAGTCCCCACTGCTCCTGATCCGCCATCTGTAAATAAGAACAGCTTCCAGTTTATGAAACTTTGTAAACTGCCCAGGAGTCTGACAAGGCACATGGAGGTAAATCATGCAGGGGCGTGGGCAGTCCTGCCAGATCCCCCCTCACGGAATGCATGGTCACTGCGGGCGTGGAAGAAACCCATCACATGGCCAAATTCCCTGCAGATCACTGGGGTGAGCAAGCCGGGTCGAAAGGCTGCCTGTCATTCAAGATGAATTTCAGCCATGATTTCCATTTCAGAAGGAACATGAGTCATCTAATCTATCCATGGAATACTTCTTTGCAAATATTGCAGCCAAGCCGGAGCTTGGCTGACCTTGACTGGGCCCTTGGGTGCATAGGCTCCAGCTGGGCTGAACTGGGGCACCTCCCTGGGGGCAGCTCTGCTCTCCCATCTCTCGCCCTCCTCTGAGACCAGAGGCCTCCTCCTCTGGGCAGTGGCGGAGGCCCAAGAGCACCTCCACCTACAGAGCATTCCCGTTTGGACCACAATATCAAAGCTTGTTCTTCTGTGCTTCTCCTGCCAGGATGAAGAAGGCTTCTGACAAGAAAAGAAGCGACAGTGAAAACCTCACAGAGAATGGGGAGGCCGCACTTCTCCCAGAAAGGACGAAAATGGAATATGGCTGGGCGCAGTGCCTCACACCTGTAATCCCAGCACTTTGGGAGGCCGAGGCGGGCAGATCACTTGAGGTCAGGAGTTCAAGATCAGCCTGGCCAACATGGCAAAACCCTGTCTCTACTAAAAATACAAAAATTAGCTGGGCGTGGTGGCGGGCGCCTGTAATCCCAGCTACTCAGGAGGCTGAGATATGAGAACCTCTTGAATCACTTGAACCCAGCGGGTGGAGGTTGCAGTGAGCCAAGATCATGCCACTGCACTCCAGCCTGAGCGACAGAGCAAGACACCGTCGCAAAAAAGTGTAATGAACTGTGTAACAGCTTCGGACCCACACTTATATTCTCAGCAATCCCAGCTTCTCTTCACAGCTTACCACGTTTTAAAATGTGAAGCATCTTGCCAAGGAAATGCTGTGGCATTTCCAGGTCCAAGTGAGCCTGGCCTGACCTTCAGATGAGAAAAGCAACAATCGTGCTGTGATATGGTACCACTGAAAGGCAAATGAATAATCTGACATATAAACCTACTGGGAAAAGACATTTATCGGTCAGAGACATCTGAATGTGTGGGATGAGTTTTAAATAAACATTAAGAAAACTGTTGATTTCGTTAAGTTTGACAAGGGCATCAGGTCATACAAGCAAATACAGGCATACCTCCAAGATATTGCAGGTTCCGTTCTGGACCATCACAATAAAGTGGGTCACAAAAATTTTTTTGGTTTCCCAGTGCAAAGAAAAGTTATGTGTACACTAGGCTGGATGCGGTGGGTCACACCTGTAATCCCAGCACTTTGGGAGGCTAAGGCGGGCAGATCACTTGAGCCCAGGAGTTCAAGGCCAGGCTGGGCAACATGGTGAAAGATCGTCTCTATCAAAAATACAAAAAAAAAATTAATAATAATAGCCAGGTATGGTGATGTGTGTCTGTGGTCCCAAATACTCAGGAGGCTGAGGATTTCTTGAGCCTGGGAGGCTGAGGTTGCAGTGAGCCAAGATTGTGCCAATGCACTCTAGCCTGGGTGACAGAGTGATACCCTGTCTCAAAAACAAACAAACAAATACAAAAATTAGCCAGGCATGGTGACACATGCCTGTAGTCCCAGCTACTCGAGAGGCTGAGATGGGAGGATTGCTGGAGTCTGGGAGGTCAAGGCTGCAGTGAGCTGTGTTGCACCACTGTACTCCAGAAAAAAGAAAAAAAAAGTTATGTGTACACTGTAGTCTATTAAGTGTGCAATAGCATTATATCTAAAAAGCCGAGGTACGTGTCTTAATTTTAAAATGCTTGATTGTTAAAAAATGCTAACAAGCTCATCTGAGCTTTTAGCAAGTCATACTCATTTTGCTGGTAGAGGGTCTTGTCTCAGTGCTGAGGGCTGCTGACTGATTAGAGTGGTGGTTGCTAAAGGTTGGGATAGCTGTGGTCATTTCTTTTCTTTTTTTTTTTTTTTTTTTTTTCTTTTTTTGAGACAGGATCTCACTCTGTCATTCAGACGAGTGCAGTAGTGCAATCGGCTCATTCACTGTAACCTGGAACTCCTAGGCTCAAGCAAACCTCTCGCCTCAGCCTGCCAAAGTGCTAGGATCACAGGTGTAAACCATGCCACCCGGCCAATTTATCATCTTCGCAGATAAAATGGAAATAGCCTGCTATCATCATAATAAATACAATTAAAACAATGAAGTTTGCCACATAAATTGACTCTTTCACGAAAAACTTCTCTGTAGCATGCAATGCTGTTTGATTGTATTTTATCCATGGAAGAACTTATTTCAAAATCAGAGTCAATCCTCTCAAATCTTACCACTGCTTTATCAACTAAGTTTATGTAATATTCCGAATCCCTTGTTATTTCAACAGTGTTCTCAGCATCTTCACTAGGAGTAGATTCCATCTCAACAAGCCACTTTCTTTGCTCATCCGTAAGAAACAACTGTTCAAGTTTTCTCATGAGATTGCAGCAATTCAGTCACATCTTCAGACTCCACTTCTTATTCTAGTTCTTGCTATTTCCACCACATCTGCAGTTCCTTCCTCCACCGAAGTCTTAAACCCCTCAAAGTCATCCATGGGAGTTGGAATCAACTTCTTCCAAACTCCTGTTAATGTTGATATTTTGAAATGTTCTTTTTTTTTTTTTTTTTTTTTGAGATGGAGTCTTGGGCTGTCGCCTAGGCTGGAGTGCAGTGGCGGGATCTCGGCTCACTGCAAGCTCCGCCTCCCACGTTCACACCACTCTCCTGCCTCAGCCTCCCGAGTAGCTGGGACTACAGGTGCCCACCAGCACGCCCAGCTAATTTTTTGTATTTTTAGTAGAGACGGGGTTTCACCGTGTTAGCCAGGATGGTCTCGATCTCCTGACCTCGTGATCCGCCCGCCTTGGCCTCCCAAAGTGCTGGGATTACAGGCGTGAACCACTGCGCCCGGCCTTGAAATGTTCTTAATGCCACCTAGAATGGTGAATCCTTTCCAGAAGATTTTCAATTTACTTTTTTCCAGATCCATCAGAGGAATCACTTTCCGTGGCAGCTACAGTCTTACAAAATGTCTTTTTTTTTTTTTTTTTTTTTGAGATGGAATCTTGCTCTGTCGCCGAGGCTGGAGTGCAATGGCACGTTCTCAGCTCACTGCAACCTCCACCTCCCAGGTTCAGGCAAATCTCCTGCCTCAGCCTCCCAAGCAGGCGGGACTACAGGCACCCACCACCACATCCAGATAATTTTTGTATTTTTAATAGAGACAGGGTTTCACCATGTTGGCCAGGATGGCCTCGAACTCCTGACCTCAAGTGATCCACCCGCCTCGGCCTCCCAAAGTTTTGGGATTACAGGCATGAGCCACCGCGCGTGGCCACAAAATGTATTTCTTAAATAATAAGACTTAAAAGTTGAAATTATTCCTTCACCCATGGGCTGCAGAATGGATGTTATGTTTGCAGGCATGAAAACAACATTCATCTCCCTGCACATCTCCATCAGATGTGTCAGGTGACCAGGTGCATTGTCAATCAGCAGTAATGTTTGAAAGGAATCTTTTTTTTCTGAGCAACAGGTGTCAACAGTGGGCTTAAAAAGATTTAGCAGGGCCAGGCACGGTGGCTCATGCCTGTACTCCTAGCACTTTGGGAGGCTGAGTGGGCAGATCACTTGGTTCTAGGCTCTAGATTTAGTCTCTACTGTCTAACCAGGTTGTCACTGCCACATGTAGCTATAGAAATTTTTAAAATTAGTTAAAAGTACATGAAATTTAAAATGTAATTTCTCAGCTTCTCTAGCCCCATTCCAAGTGCTCAGTAGCCATGTGGGGCTGGCAGCTGCTGAATCCAGCGGTGCAGATCTAGAACATTTCCACCATCGCCCTCCTCTCGCTGCTTCTGCTCCAGTGTGGGCGTCCCACTGAGGCACTGGCACAAAGATTCCCTCATTTGCAAGAGGAGCCCCTCTCCTAATGAGTCCTGAATGCTTTTAACACATAAGGTGATGCATGATGAATATGACTGTTATGGGTGATTTCCTACCATTCTAGACAGAAGTTCTGTGCAAGAGAGGATGACTATGCAGAATTGCAAAAGAAGGAAAACAGTTTAAATAATGCGTCCATTGTTATCTCCTCAGGGCCACCCTTCTTGGGTTCCCAGGACTACTTCTCTCTTAGCAAGCACTCACTCAAGGGCAAGCCAAGGTCAGTTGTCATATAATCCTAGCCCACACCCAGCTCGCTCAGGAGAGGAAACCCAGCCAGGTCTCCTGGCTCCCCAGCCAAGGCTGTTCCTAGCATACTCCTCCCTTCTCACAGCCATCAGCAGGTCTCAGAAGGCTATGGTGAGGATTATAATACAGCCCCATTGAGCAGAAATGGAGCAGCTGAGACGCCCAAGTCCAAAGAAGGGCAGCTCACCAGAGTGGTCCCAATCTCTGCTGGCTTGAAGCAAAGGGACCCTCTGGCATTAGCTGGGAGCAACTGTGAACACAACCGGCTTCATGGGCGTGCAACCTGTGCAACTGCATAGAGCCCCGAATTTAGAAGAGTCCCACACTTGGTTCATGTTCTGCTTGAACTCCTGGCCTCAAGTGATCCACCCGCCTCAGCCTAGAAGAAAAAAGGAAAAAAATCTTGGTGATCTTGGGTTACACAAAATTTCTTAGGAAACAAAAAGCATAAACCATAAAAGAAAAAATGATAAACTGGATTTCATCAAAATTAAAAACATCTCTTCAACGGCCGGGTGCAGTAGTTCACACCTGTAACCCCAGCACTTTGGGAGGCCAAGGTGGACAGATCCCTTGAGGTCGGCAGTTCAAGACCAGCCTGGCCAATGTGGTGAAACCCCATCTCTGATAAAAATACAAAAATTAGCCAGGCGTGGTGGTGGGCACCTATAGTCCCAGCTACTAGGGAGGCTGAGGCAGGAGAATTGCTTGAGCTTGAGAGGTGAAGTTTGCAGTAAGCTGAGATCGCATTACTGCACTCCAGGCTGGGCAACAGAGCAAGACTACGTCTCAAAAAAAAAAAAGAAGAACAAGAAAAAGACAGGCCTCTTGGGTCAGATTGAGAGGCTTAATCTTCGTCCTAAAAGTAAGAGGAACTCACTGACAGGGTCCCCAGGGGACGGGGAATGCTGACATGATCAGATTTGAATTTTAAGCAGATGACAGTGGCCTCAATAGGGAGAACTATGGGAGGTAAGGGTGGGCAACAGTCATGGCACACAGGGCTGCCTAAGGAGTAAAGATAACTTGGGGGAGGTGGCCAACAAGGTGCCCATCCCAGCTGCTGTTATTATTCCCTCTGAGCTCCCGCCACCTTCACCACAGGTCTAACTCAGTGCCTCAGACATAGTAATAACTCAATAAACAGTTGCTAACAGGTTGAAGGTTCAGAGCTTTGGTTTTTTTTCAGACAGAATTTTGCACTGTCACCCAGGCTGGAAGGCAGTGGTGCAATCTCGGCTCACTGCAACCTCCACCTCTTGGGTTCAAGCGATTCTCCCACCTCAGCCTCCTGAGTAGCTGTGATTACAGGCACCCGCCACCATGCCCAGCTAATTTTTGTATTTTTAGTAGAGATGCGGTTTCGCCATGTTGGCCAGGCTGGTCTTGAACTCCTGACCTCAGGTGATCTGCCCACCTTGGCCTCCCAAAGTGCTGGGATTACAGGCGTGAGCCACCATGCCTGGCCCAAGCTTTGTTTTTTTAAATCTTGCCTCCCACTATGCAGAAAGCCTCAGTTTCAGATAACAGCATGGGGGGATTTTGGGAGGAAGAAAATTTGAATAACAACAATATTGATGTTGGCAAGGATGTGGAGAAAAGGAAACTCTTTTTTTTTTTTTTTTTTTTGAGACAGAGTCTCGCTGTGTTGCCCAGGCTGGAGTGCAGTGGCACGACCTTGGCTCACTGCAATCTCTGCCTTCTGGGTTCAAGTGATTCTCCTGCCTCAGCCTCCCAAGCAGCTGGGATTACAGGTGCGTGCCACCATGCCGGCTAATTTTTGTATTTTTAGTAGAGATGGGGTTTCACCATGTTGGCCAGGCTGGTCTTGAACTCCTGACCTCAAGTGATCCACCCGCCTCAGATTCCCAAAGTGCAGGGATTACAGGTGTGAGCCATCATGCCAGGCCAAAAAGGGAACTCTTATACACTATTGGGGGATTGTAAATTAGTACAACTTCTATGGAAGACAATACAAGGGTTTCTCAAAGAACTAAAAATAGAACTAACATGTGCTCCAGCAATCTCACTATTGAGTGTCTACCCAAAGCAATCATTACATCAAAAAGGTACCTGCACCAGTACACTTAACACAGCACTATTCACAAGAGCAAAGATATGGAATCAACCTAAGTGTCCATCAACAGATGACTAGATAAAGAAAATGTGGTACATATACACCATGGAATACTATTGGGTCATAAAAAAGAATGAAATCATGTCTGTTGCAGTTACATGGATGGAACTGGAGGACATTAAGTAAAACAAGTCAGACACAGAAAGACAAATACTGCACATTCTCAATTCTAAGAAGGAGCTAAATAATATGTACACATGGACGTAGAGCGTGGAATGGTAGAGAACTGAGACTCAGAAGGGTGAGTGGGGGTGAATGGGGGTAGGCGATCAGAGATTACTGAATGGATACAATGTGTGTTATTTAGGTGACGGATACCCTAAAAGTCCTGACTTCACCACTACACAATCTATGCATATAACAAAATTACACTCGCACCCCATTAATTTATACACATGAAATAAATAAATAGTGTAAAAGACAGTCGTGGACAAACTCAGACCAGACCCTGAGGACCATGCTACACTGCCGCCACCTGGTGGCAATATACCTACAGTGTAGGGCAGTGCCTCCCAAAATTCCCAAATTCCCGGCTTCTGGAGAGCATCAAAAATAAATAAAACATGTACTCACACTACTGAACTGTACACTTACAAACGGTTAAGATCATACATGTTATGTGTTTTTACCACAATTAAAACACAGATGACTAGGTGCGGTGGCTCACTCCTGTAATCCCAGCACTTTAGGAGGCTGAGGCAGGTGAATCACCTGAGATCAGAGGTTCTAAACCAGCCTGGCCAACATGGTGAAACCCCGTTTCTACTAAAAATACAAAATTAGCCAGGTGTGGTGGTGCATGCCTGTAATCCCAGCTACTTGGGAGGTTGAGGCAGGAGAATTGCTTGAACCTCAGAGGCGGAGGTTGCAGTGAGCCAAGATCACGCCACTGTACTCCAGCCTGGGCAACAAGAGCGAAACTCTGTCCCAAACAAACAAACAGACTAACTAACAAAAAACAAACCACATAAATAAGAGTGTAAAATAAATGAAATAAAAGTATAAAATAGGCTGGGCATGGTGGCTCACGCCTGTAATCCCAGCACTTTGAGGTGCTGAGGCAGGTGGATTACTTGAGCCCAGGAGCTCAAGACCAGCCTGGGCAACATGATGAAACCCCGTCTCTACAACAACAACAACAAAAACACTGTAAAACCCCATCTCTACAAAACAAACAAACCAAAACCAAAAATTAACCAGGTAATGGCGGTGTGTACCTGAAGTCCCAGCTACTTGGGAGGCTATGGTGGGAGGATCACGTAAGCCCAGGGAGGTCAAGGCTGCAGTGAGTCATGATCAAGCCACTGCACTCCAGCTTGGGCAACAGAACAAGACCCTGCCTGAAACAAAACAAAACAAAACCTAAAACTCCTCTTTGGCATCCTTGGTGTGTGTGTTTAACTATATGCATAATATATATTATTATTTATATATGTTATATATCCTATAAAATCTTATATATGTCACATACTACACATACTTCTGCTATCTGACTCAATTCTCTCAAAGCCACCCTTCATCCTTTTGCAGTTTCCAAACATAAATTATGAGAGTTAAAATCATGTTCCACCTGATTTCCACTCTGTGCTCACTCCAGGTGGGCTACCATACATGTGACCATCCACCCTGTGTGTGCTAACAACAGTGTACAACTGGACCCTGGCATTAACCTCGTCTATCATTTCACACTAATGTGAGATCCATGAGGTCCCCATTTGCAATCAGAGTCCAGGAAATCAGCTACAGGAGCTGGTTGTAAATTTCACTCCATTGTTGCCTGAGTGCTCCCCACAACAGTTCCTGTAATCCTACCCAGACGCAATATAAAGGAACTGGCCCACAGTTACTTTCTGTTACTTACCAGCTTTGTGACCTCCAGCGAATCACCTCTCTTTTATTGTTGACAATAAAAGACAGTGAATCACCTGTCTTTTATTGTTGAGTTGTAAGAATTCTTTATATGTTCTGCATACTAGACACTTCTCAAATATATGATTTGCAAATATTTTCTCCCATTCTGTGGATTGTCTTCTCACTTTGATAGTAATATTTGATGCACACAACTTTTTAATACATTATCTTTTAAAAGAAAGTAAATGTTTATTATGATTAAAGTGACACATTTTCTTTCTTTCTTTCCTTTTCTTTTCTTTTCTTTTCTTTCTTTCTTTTTTTTTTTTTTTTTTGAGATGGAGTCCTCTGCTGTGTTGCCCAGGCCAGAGTGCAATGGTACAATCTTGGCTCACTGCAACCTCCACCTCCCAGGTTCAAGCGATTCACCTCAGCCTCAGCCTCCTGAGTAGCTGGGATTATAGGCGCCTGCCACTGCGCCCGGCTAATTTTTGTATTTTTAGTAGATATGAGGTTTTACCATATTGGCCAGACTGGTCTCCAACTCCTGACCTCATGATTTACCCGCCTCGGACTCCCAAAGTGCTGGGATTACAGGCGTGAACCACCGCGCCTGGCCTGACACATTTTCTTACACCCATTAGTTAAAGGAGAAAATCATTCCCTTGTGGTGTTGGGTACAATTCAGCAGTCATTCCTAATCAACTCTCTAAGTAAAATAGAACTAGATAAAAAAACAACACCCTGACTATACTATGCATTCCTTTTTTCTTTTTTTTAGACAGAGTTTCACTTTGTTGCCCAGGCTAGAGTGCAGTGGTATGATCTCAGTTCACTGCAACCTCCACCTCCTGGGCTCAAGCAATTCTCCTGCCTCAGCCTCCCAAGTAGCTGAGACTACAGGCACCTGCCACCACACCCTGCTAATTTTTGTATTTTTAGCAGAGACAGGGTTTTGCCATGTTGGCCAAGCTGGTCTTGAACTCCTGACCTCAGGTGATCTGCCCACCTTGGCCTCCCAAAGTGCTGGGATTACAGGTGTGAGCCATTCATTTTTTTTTTTTGAGATGGAGTTTTCACTCTTGCTGTCCAGGCTGGAGTCCAATGGCACAATCTCAGCTCACTGCAACCTCCGCCTCCCAGGTTCAAGTGATTCTCCTGCCTCAGCCTCTCAAGTAGCTGGGATTACAGGCGCCTACCACCACGCCCGGCTAATTTTTTGTATTTTTAGTAGTGACGGGGTTTTCACTATGTTGGCCAGGCTGGTCTTGAACTGCTGACCTCGTGATCCACCCGCCTCAGCCTCCCAAAGTGTAGATTATGCATTCTTTTTTTTTGGGGGGGGCGGGGGATGGAGTCTTGCTCTGTCGCCCAGGCTGGAGTGCAGTGGCGCGATCTCCGCTCACTGCAAGCTCCGCCTCCCAGGTTCACGCCATTCTCCTGCCTCAGCCTCCCGAGTAGCTGGGACTGCAGGCACCTGCCACTACGCCCAGGTAATTTTTTTTGTATTTTTAGTAGAGATGGGGTTTCACCGTGTTAGCCAGGATGGTCTCGATCTCCCGACCTCGTGATCTGCCCGCCTCGGCCTCCCAAAGTGCTGGGATTACAGGCGTGAGCCACCATGCCCGGCCAGATTATGCGTTCTTAACACAACCCAATAACACCCATGACACCAAAGGAGGCCATGCTGAAGCCAGTGCCATCAGAAACAGGAAGAAGGCAAGGATGCCTACTGTGATTCAACAATGATTCCAAGGTTTGGTTCAATGCACCAAGACAAGAAAATAAAATGATTAGCATCAATATTTGAGAAGAAGGGAAAAATATATTTTTATTAGAAAATGTTATTACAATCTAGGAAATCTGAGACTCTCCTAAAACATTAATATTAAGAGAATTTGGTCAAAGTGACTGGTTGCAGGAAATATGTCCAAGGCTGGGAGTCGTGGCTCACACCTGTAATCTCAGCACTCTGGGAGGCTGAGACAGGTGGATTGTATGCGGCTAGCAGTTCCAGATCAGTCTGGGCAACATGGTGAAATCCCGAATCTACAAAAATTTCAAAAATTAGCCGGGCATAGTGGCATACACCTATAGTTCCAGTTACCTGGGGGGCTGAGGTGGAAGGCTTGAGCCCGGGAGGTTGAGGTCGCAGTGACCTGTAATCACGCCACTGCACTCCAGCCTGGTCAACAAAGTGAGATCTTGTCTTAAAAAACAAAACAAAACCAAACCAAAAAAGAGTCCAATCCAAAAGCCAGTAACTTTCCTTTGAACTGGCAATGACAAAATAGAAAACAATATGGGAGAAACATTACATTCATAAAAGCAACAGAAGATATTGTGTCAATAAATTGAACAAAAACAGGGTCTATATGGGAAAAACTATAAAATTGGATTGATAGACAAAGACAAAAAGCCTAAAAAAATGAAGAGATATACCAGGATCCTGTTTGGAATGCTTAAAGTATTCATTTCTCCTAAATATATAAAAATATTTAAGTCCTTCCTATCAGAATGGAGGGGGATAGGATATACTGTATAAAATGACTTTAAAAGTTTAAAATGGTTTCCTAAAAACTAGGCCAGGCCCAGTGATTCACACCTGTAATCCCAGCACTTTGGGAGGCCAAGGCAAGAGGATTGCTTGAGTCCAGGAGTTCCAGACAAGCCTGGGCAACATAGCAAGACCTCGTCTCTATTAAAAAACAAAAATATTAGCCAGGTGTGGCTGGGTGTGGTAGTGTAATCCCAGCACTTTGGGAGGCCAAGACTGATGGATCACCTGAGGTCAGGAGTTTGAGACCAGCCTGGCCAACACAGTGAAACCCCATCCCTGCTAAAAATACAAAATTAGCTGGGTGTGGTGGTGGGCGCTTGCAGTCCCAGCTATTCGGGAGGCTGAGGCATGAGAATTGCTTGAATCTGGGAGGTGGAGGTTGCAGTGAGCTGAGATCGCTCCACTGCACCCCAGCCTGGTCAACAGAGTGAGACAATGTCTCAAAAACAAAACAAAAAAACAGCCAGGTGTGGTGGTGTGTGCCTGTAGTCCCTGCTACTTAGGAGACTGAGGTCAGGGGATGGCTTGAACCCAGGAGATTGAGGCTGCAGCGAGCTTGATCACACCACTGCATTCCAGCCTGGGCAACAAAGCAAGATCCTGTCTCAAAAAAAAAAAAAAAAATAGTAAAATACTTCAACAGTTTTGGGAAGTTACTATAAAGCTACTTGGGGCAAACACTACTAAGTGCTTACCTAGTATTAACTCCTTTCTTAGTAACAAAATTTGTATATTGATGGGGTAGCAATGTGTTTCCTCAATAATATTACAATATAACTTATAAACTTATAAGGAGGCTTTCCCAGCCTCCTTTAAAGATATGGCTATGTTGCTAAAGTCTAAGCAAAAGTGGTTGGAAAGGACTTCTAGAAAGACTCCTCTTCAAAAATGGATAGACAATGGTTTGCAAAAGTCATTTTTTTGTTTCTTTTTTCCCTTTTCATTTCTCTTTTCACTCTCTTTTCTTGTTTATGTTTTTAAAATTTTATTTGCCCTTTCTTCTTCCTACTTTCTGCTACCTGGAATGGAATGTGAATCTGATGGCTGGAATTCCAGAAGCCATCTTGGACTATGAGGTGACCTTAAGGATGGAGATTAATTCGAGGACAGTGGAGCCGAGAGATGGAGGCCTGATGAACGTGAAGCCACCATTTTAGCCCTGGGCTACCTATCTCTGAAATTATTTTATCTTACAGGAGAAATAAACTTCTGTGTTGTCTCAGCTACTATTGTTTTAGGACTTGGCTATGTCACAGATCTAAAACCACTTGATTTACTCCTGCAATCAAAATATTATATTGACACAGAAAAGACAACAAATAAATCAGTGGAATAAAACAGAAAATCCAGAAACACATTCAAGTGTTTATGGGGACCTGATACATGAAAGATCACAATTCAAGTCAGTTGGAGAAGAATGTTTTATTTACTAAGTATAACTGCTGACATGCTGGCTGTCGGGAATAAAACAAAGCTAAATCCTTCCTCACATCACAAATAAGATTAGTTCTAGGTGGATTAGCAAACTAAAGGCAAAACGTAAGTAAAATAAAACAAAAATTGGAATAATATTTGCATAAGCTTAGGTTGAGGAGAACTTATTAAACAAAGCAGGAAACCTAAAACCCATACAGGAAAAGAATTGCACAGTGTTGTGTGGTAGAAAAAAAACCCCACAAAGTTAAAAGACAGGTTGGGAAAAATACGTATGTAACATATTTGATATCCATTGGTTATTGCTGATGGTGGGAAACTGCAAACATTTTCCGTAAAGAGCCAGATACTAAATATTTGAGGCTTAAGGGTGTGAACCCTAAAAGAGGTTCATGATGGATCTGGAGTGGCTAACTAGGTTAGGTCTAAATTCAAAATACAGCCAAGCAGCTATTGGCTGACTAGAGGTCACACATACTTCGGTTTTCGTTTGCTTTTTCTTTTTTTTTAGGCAGAGTCTCACTCTGTCGCCCAGGCTGTAGCGCAGTGGCACAATCTCGACTTACTGCAAGCTCTGCCTCCCGGGTTCACGCAGTTCTCCTGCCTCAGCCTCCTGAGTAGCTGGGACTACAGGCGCCTGCCACCACACTGGGCTACTTTTTTTTTTTTTTTTTTTTTTTTTTAGTAGAGACGGGGTTTCACCGTGTTAGCCAGGATGGTCTGGATCTCCTGACCTCGTGATCCTCCCGCCTCGACCTCCCAAAGTGCTGGGATTACAGGCGTGAGCCACCGCACCCGGCCTTTGTTTGCTTTTTGAGACACGATCTTGCTCTGTCGCCCAGCCTGGAGTGCAGTGAGGCGATCATGACTCACTTCAGCCTCCACCTCCCGAACTCAAGCGCTCCTCCAGCCTCAGCCCCCGGAGTGGCTGAGATCACAAGAACCCGCCACGGCCGGCTAATTTTTTGTAGAGAAGGGGTTTCGCCATGTTGCCCAGGCTGATCTTGAACTCCTGGGCTCAAGTTAAGGGAGGAGACCACCCCTCATATTGTCTTACGCCCAATTTCTGCCTCCAAAGAAAGAAAAAGTAAAACTAAAAGGCAGAAATGAAATCCACAAGCAGACAGCCCAGCACCACACCCTGGGCTTGGTAAAGATGGACCCCTGACCTAATCGGTTATGTTATCTATAGATTATAGACATTGTATAGAAAAGCACTGTGAAAATCCCTATCCTGTTTTGTTCTGATCTAATTACTGGTGCATGCAGCCCCCAGTCACGTACCCCCTGCTTGCTCAATTGATCACGACCCTCTCACGCGCACCCTCTTAAGAGTTGTGAGCCCTTAAAAGGGACAGGAATTGCTCATTTGGGGAGCTCGCCTCGTGAGACAGGAGTCTTGCCGATGCCCCCGGCCAAATAAACCCCTTCCTTCTTTAACTCCGTGTCTGAGGAGTTTTGTCTGCGGCTCGTCCTGCTACAAAGTGATCTGCCCGACTGGGCCTCCCAAATGCTGGGATTACAGGCGTGAGCGACTGCACCTGGCGTGGGATGGACATTTTTTAAGACTCCGGATACACATTGCTAAATTGTTTTCTAGAAATGCTCTACCATCCCACCAGCATTGTATGACGCCTACGGTTGAGATTGTTGGCTCAAAGAATTAGGGTGTATTTCAAGGGGAGAACCCTCTTCTCATCTTACCCCTAAACTCTATCCTTGAGTGACCTACCTTCACTCCCAAGCCTCCAGTCACCTACTGGGAATCTCTACCTGGAAATCCTAGAAGCACTCAAACTTAACGTGTCCGAAACTAAATTATCCGTCACCTTCCCACCTCATATCCCCCCAAATGCCCCAGACTCAGAAAACATATCCATCACTGTGGCTGGCACCACGGTGATAATCACGATAATAACCATGGCAACCAGATTCCCTACTGAAGCCATTCTTTTAGGATGAACCAAGGGCACAACAGGCAGAGACGACAACGGGAATGGAGAAGGGGGTACAGTAAGTTTTAGACAGTCGAAGGCACGCGCACGACAGCGCCTGCGCACCACGGAACAGGGCAAAAGGGTGACAAACATGCGCCACTGAGCTTCACCGAGAAGCCGATGCCCAGAAAACAGGTATCCGCACACAGACTCAGTTTCCGTGCAGGCAACTCCCGGGCGTTGCGGGTCACAACCTGCATTCTCGCCCCGTGAGAAAGAACTGCGCAGCTGCTGACTGGCGGGCCGCCAGGCGCGTGCGTAGAGACGCCCACACGCCCGCTGATGCGCACGCGCCCTGGGCCGCGCGTGCGCGCATGGGGTCCCGGAATGAGCCGGGGAAAGCAAGGGGAAGGTTTGGGGTTGGCTCCCGGTTTCGCGCATGCGTGCACTGCACAAACCATTTGGCGGGTTTTTCCGGCCACTCTGTTCTGCCACCGTCACTGAGAAGGTCAGCGGTAGCTTTTAGGAAGCAGGACGTTCTCTCCAGGACAGCGTCCTCTCGAGATTTCTGCTCCCTCCATTCAGGGCGTTTGGGGGCCACCCCTTCATTTTTTAAAAAAAGTATTTCTCTGTGACCGACGGCCGGGGCCTTCTGACGGTCTGAGGTCCTGCTTGGGCCAGTCACCTCCTGTCACGGTCCGCGGAGGGAGGAAGGATAAGAGGGCGAGGAGCTCATCGCTCGCCACCCCCGTGGGCTTCTTGGGCGCAGGTCGGAGCTGGGTGGTCCGGCTCCCCGGCCCCTGGCTTGGGCGACCATGTCCGCATCCGCCCAGCAGCTGGCAGAGGAGCTGCAGATCTTCGGCCTAGACTGCGAGGAGGCTCTAATTGAGAAATGTGAGTCCCGCACCCCTCCCGCCCTGCAGCCGTGCTCCACGCTCTCGCCCGAGTTCCTCGGCGCCTAGAACCGAAAGGGCAGCGCTTCCAATTTCCACTTCCCCTGGAGCGGAGTTCTCGGTGGCTGTGAGATGAAGAATCAAACTGAGTTTGATTTTGAAATGCCCACCGGGTACCGCTTGGATGCCAAATCAAAAATAGGAATATGCAGCACGATTTTGAACCAACTCGAAGTTCCCAAAAGGCGGAATTGGGATGTGCTAGATCGAGACTAGGCACTGGTGGCACCAGAGTTTGGAAATTGTTGAAGCCCCGGTAACAAAGCAAGAGATGTGGGGGTTTTGAAATGTAGCTTTTTATTCTTGGCTCCTCCCTTTCCAGCCTACACCTTAAACCTCTGCTGATCCATCGGTTCTTTTATCAGAGCTGTTGGTGGTCTGTGCAAATATGAATCCCTTGAGGTGGGTTCCTAAAAATGAATTTGAGCTGTGGAAGGAGCTTTAGGGAGCTTTTTGGCTCCCTCTGTTTACAGATGGAGAAACAGACAAGGAAAGCTAATTGCCTGAGCTGTCTGTGAAGCCAGGTGTCCTGCCTTGGAGTCCCGTGCTGCATCATACGGGTCCATCGTGTTGGTCAAGCTGTAGAGCAGTGTAAGGAGTCATTTGAAGCAAAGCCTGGGAGATGTGGAAGTTCTAGAATCGGTATGAATGTGCACCTGCCTTAACCACTCAACACTTTGAACTTCTTATATATAAAAAGATAACGAAACATGTTAATTTATGGTGAGAAATTCCTTTCAGAAACCAGAATACTTCAAGTCTTCATGCCCGGTGCCTTCTTTCTCTCTCTCTCTCTTTTTTTTTTTTTTTTTGACAGTATCTTGCTTTATCACCCAGGCTGGAGTGCAGTGGTGTGATCTCGGCTCACTGCAGCCTCCACCTCCCAGGTTCAAGCAATTCTCCTGCCTCAGCCTCCCAAGTAGCTGAGATTACAGGCGCCCGCCACCAGGCCCAACTAATTTTTTTTGTACTTTTAGTAGAGAAGGGGTTTCACCATGCTGGCCAGACTGCTCTCGAACTCCTGACCTCAAGTGATCCACCCACCTTGGCCTCCCAAAGTGCTGGGATTACAGGCATAAAGCCAGCACGCTCGGTCCTTCTCTTTTTAAAAGAAGACTAGTGGGGCTTGGTGGCTCACGCCTGTAATCCCAGCATTTTGGGAGGCCAAGGCAGGTGGATAACCTGAGGTCAAGAGTTTGAGACCAGCCTGACCAATGTGGAGAAACCCTGGCTCTACTAAAAATACAAAATTAGTCGGGCATGGTGGTGCATGCCTGTAATCCCAGCTACTCAGGAGGCTGAGGCGGGATAATCGCTTGAACCTGAGAGGTGGAGGTTGTGGTGAGCCGAGATCACACCATTGCACTCCAGCCTGGGCAACAGGATCGAGACTCCGTCTCAAAAAAAAAAAAAAAAAAAAGACTTAAGTGGAAAACCTGATCATAGTCAGAAATGTATGTGGTAAGCATGAAATCAGCATGAGAGAAATTAGTTATGTGAACCAGATTTGTAAAGGCTTCAGGCCAAGATGCCAGTTGCTTTCATCTCATGGCAATGGCTTTGGAATTGTGGACTTTGGATCATCAGTAACTTCAGTGGCACCTTAATGTTTCCTGACAGTCAACCGTATTTCCCTGTTTTTTTTTTTGAAATGGAGTTTCTCCCTTGTTGCCCAGGCTGGAGTGCAATGGTGTAATCTTGGCTCACTGCAACCTCCGCCTCCCGGGTTCAAGTGATTCTCCTGCCTCAGCCTCCCGAGTAGCTGGGATTACAGGCTCCTGCCACCACGCCTGGCTAATTTTTTGTATTTTTAGTAGAGACGGGGTTTTCCATGTTGGGCAGGCTGGTCTCGAACTCCTGACCTCCAGTGATCCTCCCACCTTGGCCTCCCAAAGTGCTGGGATTATAGGTGTGAGCCACCACACCTGGTCTACTTTTTGTATTTTTAGTGGAGACAGGGTTTCACCATGTTGGCCAGGCTGGTCTTCAACTCCTGACCTCAGGTGATCCGCCCACCCTGGCCTCCCAAAGTGCTGAGATTACACTGCGCCAGGCCGCTGGTCTCTTCACTCTTGAGTCTTCCAGATGACTGTTTTCCACCTTCTCCTCCTGTAACATCCTTCTGTCCCACCCTCACTCTCAGCTGACAAACTTCTATTTTTTGCTGAAAAAAATAGAAGCATTAGAAAATTTCGATCAGCTACCACCATTACATCTCACTGACCCATACCTGTGGCATATACCTAGCCTTCTTTCCTATTATAATGAATAAGCTCTCCATATTCCTAGCAAAATCCAAGCCCTCCACTTGAGTCCTAAACCCCATTCCTTCTGAGGCAATTAAGGACATCACTGGTAATTCTCCTGCCTTACATATTTTCTATTTTCCTTGCTACAAGATTTTTTTCCTACTAGTATAGAAATGTGCTTCCAATCTTGCCTTTAAAATACCCTGTTGACCCTACTTCCCACTCCAGTTCTCTCCTTCCCAGTTACAGCAGACCTCAGAAGGGTCGGCCGGGCGCAGTGGCTCACGCCTGTAATCCCAGCAATTTGGGAGGCCGAGGAGGGCGGATCGCAAGGTCAAGAGATGGAGGGCATTCTGGCCAACATGGTGAAACCCCGTCTCTACTAAAAATACAAAAATTAGCTGGGCATGGTGGCGCACGCCTGTAGTCCCAGCTACTTGGGAAGCTGAGACAGGAGGATCGCTTGAGTCGGGGAGGTGGAGGTTGCAATGAGCCGAGATCGTGCCACTGCATTCCAGCCTGACAACAGAGTGCAACTCTGTCTCCAAAAAAAACAAAGGGGGGGGGCCTTGCCATCTTTAAATATTTCCTCCTTAAATCCATTTCAGTAAGTTCTTTTGTTGCCACCACTTCACCAAAGCTGCTCTACTCAGGGTTACCAGTGACCTTCACCTTGCTAAAGCCAGTGATGAATTTTCAGTACTCATCTTGAATTAACACCGGCACTTGATACTGTTTGTCATTTTTTCTTTTTTTAAACACATTTTTCTTTTAGCTTCTTAGACACTACTAGTTTTTCTTTTTCTTTTTTTTCTGAGACAGGATCTTGCTCTGTTGCCCAGGCTGGAGTATAATGGGCAAATCACAGCTCACTGCAGCCTCAACCTCCTCCTTGGCTCAAGCAGTCCTTCCACCTCAGCCCCCGAGTAGCTGGAACTACAGGCACATGCCACCAAGCCCACCTAATTTTTGTATTTTTTATAGAAATGGTTTCACCCTATTTCCCAAGCTGGTCTCGAACTCCTGGGCTCAAACAGTCTGCCCACCTCAGCCTCACAAAGTGCTGGATTACAGGCGTGAGCCACTGCGCCTGGCTTACTCCTAGTTTTTCTTCAGCTTTGCTTGTGTCACCGCTTCTCAGGCTTTGTGGATTCATCCTCAGAGGCCCTAAGGCACCCCAAGACTCAAGCCTGGGATCTTTTCTCCCTTCTAGATATGCTCACTCCCTTGGTGATCTCACCTGAGGTCTCATAGCTTTATATCCCATGTATTTACTGATGGTTCCCAAATTTATACCTCTGCCCACACCCCTTGCCTGAACTACAGGCTAGTTTGTTCAGCCTACCGTCTCTAGTTGGATGTCTAAATGGCACCTCAAACTCTGCATGTCTAAAACTAAGCTCCTGGTATCTCCTCTCTCTCCTCAGAGTAGTTCCTCCAGCTCTTTTCCCCATCTCAGTTAATAGGGACGCCACTCTTCCTGTTGCACAGGCTAAAAATATCAGCCTCATCCTTGACTTCTTTCTTTTTCTCATACCTTACATTCAGTTAGCAGATCCCACTGGCTTCACTTCCAGTATGTAAAGTCCTATCCAGAGTCCAACCACTTCTCGCCATCTCCACTGCCACCACCTTGATCCAAGCCACCATCATCTCTCACCTGGGCTTTTCCGTGATTCTTTAATTGGTCCTCCTGATTCTGCCCTTATCCCCTTCTGTCTCCCCACTAGTGGTGAGCTTTGTGAGGACAAGGCTGCTTCTGTTTTCTCATTGCCCAAAACAGTGCCTGGCACTAATAGATTCTGAATAAACATTGATGGAGTAAACCAGGATCATTTTTGCTTTTCTAGGTGAAACTTCGAGAAATGAACTAAGTTTTTACTTGTCCAATTTTCCTTTCTACAGTGGTAGAGCTTTGTCTTCAGTATGGACAGAATGAGGAGGGAATGGTAGGCGAGCTTATAGCCTTCTGCACCAGCACACATAAAGTTGGCCTTACCTCAGAGATCCTGAACTCTTTTGAGCATGAGGTAAGAACAAAATGAAAGCAAAGTAATAATGTGATTCTCCATTTCTGCTCTACAGGGGAGGCATTGTGATATATTGAGAGGAGTGTGGGCTTTCGATTCAGGCCTGGATTCCAGTCCCAGTGTGAGCTTCGACAAACTACTTTATGTCCCTGAGCCTCAGTTTCCTTTTCTGTCATTGGGTCTAATAATCTGTATTTTTTATGATTGTTATAAGAATTAAATTGGGCTGGACGCCGTGGCTCACGCCCGTAATCCCAAGACTTGGGAGGCCGAGGCAGGCAGATCAAAAGGTCAGGAGTTCAAGACCAGCCTGGCCAACATGGTGAAACCCTGTCTCTACTAAAAATACAAAAATTAGTCGGGCATGATGGCGGGTGCCTGTAATCCCAGCTACTCGGAAGGCTGAGGAAGGAGAATCGCTTGAACCGAGGAGGTGGAGGTTGCAGTGAGCTGAGATCGTGCCACTGCACTCCAGCCTGGGACAGAGCAAGACTCCGTCTCAAAAAAAAAAAAGAAATGAGAATGGACATAAAGCACTTAAAACTATGCCCAGCAGGTGATAAGTCTTCACCAAATAATTGGTATTATTAGGATTGTTATGTGTTTTAGACAGTCATGGGATGTCTTTGTTTTGAGTCTGTGTGTATCTTAATTCTTTGAGGAATGTTAGATCTTTGATTATATTTTGAATACCTTTTATTATCTCAAGGCTTTCGAAAACACCTCTGCTATTACTTGACTATGAAGTATTGTATTCACTATCTTTTCTTTTTCAGTTTCTGAGCAAAAGATTATCGAAAGCCAGGCACAGTGCCTGCAAGGACAGTGGCCATGCGGGAGCTAGAGACATTGTTTCCATTCAAGAGCTGTATCCTTTTCTGCTGAAGGTCTTTGCACCAAGGTACATGTTGTATTTTATAATTTGTCTGTAGTTGCATGTGTAATTTAAAAACAAATAATAAGAAGGCCGGGCACGGTGGCTCAGGCCTGTAATCCCAGCACTTTTGGAGGCCGAGGCAAGCAGATCACTTGAGCCCAGGAATTTGTGACCAACCTGGGCAACATGGTGAAACCCTGTCTCTACCAAAAGTACAAATTTTTTTTTTTTTTGAGTTGGAGTTTTGCTCTTTTTGCCCAGGCTGAAGTGCAATGGTGCAATCTCAGCTCACTGCAACCTCTGCCTCCCAGTCTCAAGTGATTCTCCTGCCTCAGCCTCCTGAGTAGCTGGGATTATAGGTGCACACCACCACACCTGGATAATTTTGTATTTTGTTTGGTAGAGATAGGGTTTCACCATGTTGGCCAGCTGGTCTCGTACTCCTGACCTCAGGTGATCCGCCTGCCTAGGCCTCCCAAAGTCCTGGGATTACAGGCGTGAGTCACCATGCCCGGCCAAAGTACAAATTAAAAAAAATAATAATAAGCTGGGCGTGGTGATGTGCCCCTATAGATCCAGCTAGTTGGTAGGCTGAGGTGGGAAAATCTCTTGAACCTGGGAGGCGGAAGTTGCAGTAAGCTGAGATCAGGCCACTGCACTCCATCCTGGACGACAGAGGAAACCCCATCTCAATAATAATAATAATAATAGTAAAAATTACCTAATATTGAGATTTCTTCTAGCCATCAGCCCTTATATGAAAGTTTATTATTATTATTATTATTTTTTTTTTGAGATGGAATCTCACTCTGTCGCCCATGCTGGAGTGCAGTGGTGCGATCTCGGCTCACTGCAAGCTCCGTCTCCTGGGTTCATGCCATTCTCCTGCCTCAGCCTTCCGAATAGCTGGGACTACAGGCGCCCGCTACCACGCCCGGCTAATTTTTTATATTTTTTTTAGTAGAGACGGGGTTTCACTGTGTTCGCCAGGATGGTCTCTGTCTCCTGAACTCGTGATCCGCCCACCTCAGCCTCCCAAAGTGCTGGGATTACAGGCATGAGCTACTGCGCCCAGCCATTATTGTTTTTCTTAACCAGTGTTCTTAGAATTGAAGTGGAAGAAGAAGAGGAAATCCTCTTGAACTCTTACACCACACCTTCAAAGGTAAGTAAACAGTGTTTGGACATTGCATTTTACAAGTAACATTTTAAAATAGGTTATCACAACATTTGAAGATCTGAGGGAAAAAAATCAACCACTCTCATGCATTTCCTACTATATTTCCACTTACACATCTTCCTTTCTGATCATATGTCTAAATGTTTTACATAATGGCAGTCCTTATAAACATATAGTTATCCTGCTTTTCTCAGCACAACATAAAACATTTCTATAAACATAATTTCTCCATAATTGCCCTTTTTGAATAGTTGCATAGTTTTATACTATAATTGAATAATTCATTTCTGTGTTGGATCCCAGTGTGAAAGGTCAAGTAGGGTAGTGGAAAAGCATTGCCTTCAAAGTCTGAGTCAGAAGACCTAGGTGACCTGGAGTGAGTTGTTTTATCTCTCTGAGACAGTTTCCTTATCCATAATATCAGGATTCACTCATTCAGTTATCCAGCAACAACTATGTGGCCGGGCGCAGTGGCTCATGCCTGTAATCCCAGCACTTTGGGAGGCTGAGGCAGGCAGATCACGAGGTCAGGAGATCGAGACCATCCTGGTTAACATGGTGAAACTCTGTCTCTACCATAAATACAAAAAAAAAAAAAAAGAAAGAAAGAAATTAGCCAGGCGTGGTGGTGGGCGCCTGTAGTCCCAGCTACTCGGGAGGCTGAGGCAGGAGAATGGCAGGAACCTGGGAGGCAGAGCTTTCAGTGAGCCGAGATCGCGCTACTGCACTCCAGCCTGGGCGACAGAGCAAGGCTCCGTCTCAAAAAAAAAAAAAAACAACTATGTACTGCACTAGACATTGGGTAAACAATGGTGAATGAAACAGACATGGATGGGCTCTGCCCTCAAGAAGCTGACAGCCAGTGCACAATATCCCCCATCTTGGAGGGCTTGAAGAGGAAATAAATAGGTAAAGTATCAGGCCCTATGCAATGTATTCAGTAATAGTAACTATTCTTTATACTAACTAAATAAGTTGGTAGACATTCATAAACATGGAGTGAGCCTTAATTATTCAAAGTAAATTACATCATAAGAAAGAGGTAATTTACATTGCCCTATGCAATGTATTCAGTAATAGTAATTATTCTTTTTTTTTTTTTTTTTTTTTTTTGAGATGGAGTTTTCCTCCTGTTGCCCAGGCTGGAGTGCAATGGCACGATCTTGGGTCACTGCAACCTCCGCCTCCCGGGTTCAAGCAATTCTCCTGCCTCAGCCTCCCGAGTAGCTGGGATTACAGGCGTGCCGCCACTATGGCCAGCTAATTTTTGTATTTTTAGTAGTGACGGGGTTTCACCATGTCAGCCAGGCTGGTCTCGAACTCCTCACCTGCAGTGATCCACCCGCCTCGGCCTCCAAAATGCTGGGATTACAGGTGTGAGCCACCATGCCCAGTCCAGTAATTATTGTTTATACTAACTAAATAAATTTGTAGAAATTCATAAACATGGAGGGAGCCTTAATTATTCAAAGTAAATTACATTATAAGAAAGAAGGTAAGGGCTGGGTGCAGTGGCTCATGCCTGTAATCCCAGCACTCTGGGAGACCAAGGCAGGAGGATCAGTGACCAGAGATCATGCCACTGCTCTACAGCCTGGGTGACAAAGTGAGACCCTGTCTGAAGAAGAAAGAAGGTGAATAGTTTAGATATGCCTGTGGAGAGTAAGAGGGCCAAAAATGTGCCCCATGAAGTTGCTGACACAAAACCAGGTGCATATAATATTAAAAGAAATAATTAGGTGTTTGTTAGAGTTTCTTAAAATTGCAGAGACTATAACTCATTTGATTTTCCTCCTCAAGTGGTTTTCTGAGTCCATATCCCAGTGAAGGACACCTCCGTTCTTCCATTGGCTCAGGCCAAGAACCTTGGAGACCTCCTTAAATCCTTTTTCTCTCACACCCCACATCCAACTTAGCTACCAGTCCTGTCATCCCTTTCCAGGATCTGGCCACCTCTCACCATTTCCACTGCCACCACCAGGTCCACAGCATCATTGTCTCCTGAATGATTGGGACAGCCTCCTAACTAGTCCTTTCTTTCTGCCATATCCACCTCTAACCACCTCTCCACCCAGCAGCCAGTGTGCTCCTTTCCAGCAAAAGGTCAGGTTTTCTTGCTCACATCTCTCCCACTGGCTTTTCGTCTTTCCTCCTAATATGCAAAGTTTGAACCAGCATGTGTGAAGTTCTGTAGGAGCTGGCCCCCTCCTCCTTCTGTCCTCTTTCCCTGCTCGCCTTTGCTCTCTGCTTCTGCCATGCCAAATATGGGTTCATTTCCTATGTCTCCTTGTCAGAGGGAACAAGCCTGCCTAAAAGAACAAAGCCCTTCTTCTGTTTTATTTTCTTGCTTTATTTTTCTCCTTACTATTCTCTTGCTTTTTTACCACCAAACATGTTATATACTTACTTTTTTGTGTTAGTCGGCCTTCCCTCCATTAGATGGAAGCTCCTTGAGAATAGAGACTTTGTTTTTACTTGCTGCTGTTTTCCCAGCACCCTGGCACGTTAATAGTTGTTGAAAGACCTCTGAATAAGGGAGCGTGGTTGGCTCTCTCAATTGCAATACCAATGGGACCACCACGGTTTTATCTGGTTTACAGCTTCACAGATCCAGAATTTTATCTAATTTGTCTGTGTATCCAGAATTGATCATATTCCGGAGTCTGACTCATGGTAACCCAGCTGTCAGTAGACTGATGCGTAAGCCAGGTGCAAATTTGTTTACTTTAGTATTGAAGTAGATACCCTTCCAATGACTGAAATCCCATATTTAGGATACCCCATTCCTGCTATGGAAATACTTAGGAGACTAAATTGTGAATCAAAGTTTGTGACTGTGAGGCCAAGTGCAGTGGCTCACACCTGTAATCCCAGCACTTTGGGAGGCTGAGGCAGGTGGATCACTTGAGGTCAGGAGTTCGAGACCAGCGAAACTCCATCTCTACTCAAAAAATTAGCTGGGCATGGTGGTGGTGCCTATAATCCCAGCTACTCAGGAGGCTGAGGCAGGAGAATCGCTTGAACCCGGGAGGCGGAAGTTGCAGTGAGCCAAGATCACACCACTGCACTCCAGCCTGGATGACAGAGCGA
This sequence comes from Pongo pygmaeus, assembly GCF_028885625.2. Classification (NCBI taxonomy): domain Eukaryota; kingdom Metazoa; phylum Chordata; class Mammalia; order Primates; family Hominidae; genus Pongo; species Pongo pygmaeus. Next base: position 9,408,706 of record NC_072382.2, on the reverse strand, counting down.
GACTCCGTCTCAAAAAAAAAAAAAAAAAAGTTTGCGACTGTGAATTCCACGCTAAATGAGTTGGAGTGAAATGTTGAGCAAACAATATGTCTGGGCTAGAGATACGTAAAATGCTTAGAACAGTACTCATCACAGGGAAATTGTTCAGTCACTGTTAGGCCATGCATCAATGGCAGCATGATAAAATAGTCAAAGTGTGGCCAGGCATGGTGGCTCACACCTGTAATCCCAGCACTTTGGGAGGCCAAGGTAGGCGGATCACCTGAGATCAGGAGTTCGAGAACAGTCTGGCCACCATGGTGAAACCCCATCACTACAAAAGTACAAAAATTAGCTAGGCATGATGGTGGGTGCCTGTAATCCCAGCTACTCGAAAGGCTGAGATGGAAGAATCACTTGAACCCGGGAGGCGGAGGTTGCAGTGAGCTGAGATCATGCCATTGCACTTCAGCCTGGGTGAGAAAGTGAGACTCCATCTCAAAAAAAAAAAAAAAAGTGTGAATGTTGGCCTTTCCATACAAACAGTGCCAGGCTGAGGTTGCCTGACCCTTGTCAGGTCTTGGGAACAGGTGTCCCTCTGCTATAGAAGCAAATATATGTCAGTGATTTTAGCTTATCACTATTAAATATTTCACCTGTAAAATTGACAGCTGTTCTTTTGCTTCCGTGTTCACCATAAATCTGCTGATGATTTGGCTGCCACGTCCCTGTCTAACAGGGAGAGAATGTGTTAGCCTGAGGACCTGACGTTCCCATACCCTTGGCAATTATATTTCTAGTAAATTAATAAACTGGCATCCTTGGTTATAATTTGATTTTCTCTGTGGGTGTGAGAATGTGCTTACCCTAGGATATGAAAATATGGTACCATTGGTGACTACATTTCTGATTAAAAATGATGAAACTGGCTACTGCAGTGGCTCACGCCTGTAATCCCAGCACTTTGGGAGGCCGAGATGGGTGGATCACCTGAGGTCAGGAGTTCAAGACCAGCCTGGCCAACATGGTGAAACCCTGTCTCTACTAAAAATACAAAAATATTAGCCGGGCATGGCAGCGGGCGCCTATAATCCCAGCTACTCGGGAGGCTGAGGCAGGAGAATTGCTTGAACAGAGGCGGAGGTTGCAGTGAGCCAAGATCGTGCCACTGCACTCAGCCTGGGCAATCAGAGCAAAACTCCATCTCAAAAAAAAAAGAAAAGATGAAATTAGCCAGGCGCAGTGGCTTATGCCTGTAATCCTAGCACTTTGGGAGGCCAAGGTGGACGGATCACCTGAGGTCAGGAGTTCGAGAACAGCCTGGCCAAAATGGCAAAACCCCATCTCTACTAAAAATACAAAAATTATCCCGGCATGGTGGCACATGCCTGTAATCCCAGCTACTCGGGAGGCTGAGGCAGGAGAATTGCCTGAACCCAGGAGGTGGAGGTTGCAGTGAGCTGAGATCATGCCACTGCACACTCTACCCTGGGCAACCCTCCGTCTCAAAAAACAAAAACAAACAAAAAACATGATGAAACTGGCATTAAGTGTTAATAATGAATCGTATGAGCTTGGTTAAAGGGAGTGCATCCTTGAGAACTGGTACTGGAGTTGGTGAACACTATTGGATTTCAGCCCTGAGGCTGAGGACTAGAACACCAGACTGTGCCTTGTTTACCAAAGTGCTGTCACCTTGCCACGTCTTGCGAGACAGACTGTCATTCTCTCAAAATATCCCTGCCCCACAACACTGGCCATAGAGTGTTGTAGCCCACTGTATATTAGGAGAATCTTTTGGAGGGATAGTTTGAGAAAATGTTTTAAAATTATAAAATCTTTTTTTTTATTATTATAAAAAAAAAAGACAGGGTGTCACTGTGTTGCTCAGGCTGGTCTTGAACTCCTGAGCTCAAGTGATCCTCCTGCCTTGGCCTCCCAAAATGCTAGGATTACAGGCGTGAGCCACCATCCCTGGCCAAATTCATAAAATCTTTTTCTATCCTTTAACCCAGTAATTCTCCCTAGGGGGGGAAAAAAACTCTTCTGAAGAAATAATTCAAATTATGAGAAAAGCTGTATGCATGAAGATATGCATTTTAGCATTTTTTTAAATTTAAAATCTTAATTTGCCAAATCACTTTTCACCTGAGAATCAGCATTACTTGTAATCATTGAAAATTACAAGCAACCCATAATCCAGCAATAGAGAAGTAATTATGTAAATCATTGTAGGTCAGTTTAATTAAATAACACAGCTACTAAAAAGGATAAAGACCTGTAATCCCAGCACTTTGGGAGGCCGAGGCAGGTGGATCACCTGAGATCAGGAGTTCGAGACCAGCCTGACCAACATGGCGAAACTCACATCTCTACTAGAAATACAAAATTAGCTGGGCGTGGTGGTGTGTGCCTGTAGTCCCAGCTACTCGAGAGGCTGAGGCCGGAGAATCACTTGAACACGGGAGGTGGAGTTGCAGTGAGCCGAGGTTGCAGTGAGCCGAGATCGCGCATCGCACTCCAGCCTGGGCAACAAGAGCGAAGTGAAACTCCGTCTTGGGAAAAAAAGAGGGAAAAAGATTGGGCCAGGTGCAGTAGTTCATGTGTGTAATTCCAGCATTTTGGGAGGCCGAGGCAGATGGATCACTTGAGGTCAGGAGTTCGAGACCAGCCTGGCCAACATGACAAAACCCCATCTCTACTAAAGATACACAAATTAGCTGGATGTGGTGGCGGGCACCTGTAACCCCAGCTACTCGAGAGGCTGAGGCAGCAGCATCGCTTGAACCCAGGAGGCAGAGGTTGTAGTGAGCCGAGATCTTGCCACTGTGCCCCAGCCTGGGTGACAGAGTGACTCCATCTCAAAAAAAAAAAAAGATAAAAAATGTAACAGTGTGGGAAAATGTTGATAATTAATATAGAGTAAAAAATTCAGCACATAAAATATTTAGGTTTATATTTAAACTAAGATTATGACTATAATTTATATATTCTAATTTGTGTATTTGTAATCTTAATATACAAATTATAAGGCACCACGCCTGGCTTTTTTTTTTTCCTCAGACGTGAGGACTCGCCGTTGCCCAGGCTGGTCTTGAACTCCTGGGCTCAGGTGACTCTCCCACCTTGACCTCCCAGAGTGCTGGAATTACAGGCATGAGCCACCACCCCTGGCCGAGAAAAATATTAAAACACTATGAAGGAATATTCAAAACTGGTTATTATATCAGGGTGGTAGAATAAGGGATTTTTTAAAAATCTGTTTTCCATTGCAGCTGGTTTTGATGGTTTTGAATCTGTTCTCTGGCATTCTGTTCTGCAGTTGCCAGCAGCTGACCACTCGGCAGTATAACTTCTTAAACTTGCAGCCAGGAGGAGCCCTAGGGCAGGGAAAGCTGCAGACAGCTGGCTTCCTGGCTGCCATCCAGGCAAGGATTTTGTTTTCTCTATTACAGTCGATTATCCTAGACTTTAGGGAGCAATAGGTCTCTGGACTGTAGGTTTCAGCCTCTGTTCTGGGCTTATCTTTGGATTCTCGTTGATGAGTCAAAAAAAAAAGGAGTGACTATCAGTTAGATGTTTGCTAACTCTTCAAGTATGAGCTCAACCTTGTTATCTGCCTGGAGTCATTTCCTTTGAAAATGTGTGGTAGACTTTGCCAAAGTAAGTAGTAATGTCCCATTCCTTCTCAGGAAAATGTGTATAGGTAGATCAAAACTATGCATTGTAAAACTCATATCTGTTTGAAAACAGAGAGGTGGGGACAGAAAGTAAACATGAAGGATTTGACAGGACAGATTACCGGCCTGGTGGTCCTTTCTGGAAAATGTTTGCTTTCTCGTAATTGCCTTCAAAGTAGGGACAGGGTCCTGAATGTTGGTTACAGTTGTTGAAGATTTCTTTTGGCGATTATGCTTGGATGATGGGGCCTTAAGAAGAGAACCCACCCAGTCCTATTTTGTGTCTTCGTTTGGACATGCGCTTCCTTTTCTTCCAAGGAACTATACACTTAATTAGTACTGGGTCTAGTAGGACTGAGATTTTGTTTTCCTTTTTTTTTCCCTAGGGTTCTCAGAAGCGAGCTATCTCTACCCCAGAAACCCCCCTAACAAAAAGGAGTGTGTCAACTCGTAGCCCCCATCAGCTCCTCTCACCGTCAAGTTTCTCTCCAAGGTATGGATCATAATTCATTCAAGTGCCATAAAGCTGGCCTCCCCTCCCCTTTCTCTGGCTATCTGAGGAAGGCTAACAGCAGAGTTATTAATTAACTATAGGCGGGCATGTACCTCTGCAGTGAATTGGCTTGAAAGCCTATTGCTCTCTGCCTTCCTTGCTTTCCTTTTCTTTGTGGAAAATTACTGTTTCTTACGGTAATTAAGGAAACTCACTTTCCACCCACTTTTCTAGGGCTCATTTCCTAGTCGGGAACTGATATCTTCTATTGAAAACAACCTGTCTATTCAGAATCTAAGAGTCTTAACAGGTCTTGTCAGTAGAGGCAAGTAGGTTTCCACCTGCTTCTGTTTGTGTTTTGTTGGGTTTCTTTTTCTTTCTTTTCATCTAAAGTTTTTTTGTTGTTTTTTTTTAAAGAAAAGCACATATCTTTGTTCATAATGTTTCATAACCTGTTTATTGTTTCCAAGTCAGGTTACAACTAGTTTCTGAGAGTTTTCTTGTCACTGTGAATCTGCCCTGACTTAATTGATATTTTGTCCCTCTGCCACCATTGCACATAAATCCACAAAGATCATATGTAATTTTTTGAAATCCGTAAATGACACGTCTCATATTAGAGAATTCCATAGGCAAGTGCTCTGCTGAGTAGATGGGTTTTTAGGAGTTTCCACATCAAGATGAGGCTCAGGAGCAGTAGTATTAACCCTTCAGGGAAACACCAACTGCCAGGAGTCATTACCTCTAATTTGGATCACTTCTAGATGAACCAGAGCTTGAGATTTTTCAACTCTATCAGTTTTTTTTTTTTTTTTTTGAGATGGAGTCTCACTCTGTCACCCAGGCTGGAGTGCAGTGGCACCATCTTGGCTTACTGAAGCCTCTGCCTCCCAGTTCAAGCAATTCTCCTGCCTCAGCTTCCCGAGTAGCTGGGTCTACAGGCACTCGCCACCATGCCTGGCTAATTTTTATATTTTTAGTAGAGACGAGGTTTTGCCTGTTGGCCAGGCTGATCTTGCACTCCGACCTCAGGTGATCCACCCGCCTTGGCCTCCCAAAGTGTAGGATGTCAAGCATGCGCCACTGCTCTCGGCCTTTTCAGCTCCATCACTTTAGAAACGTGGTGATAGAAGCTCTGCAGTCATTCAAGGTGAGTGGTCTTTGGATTTTTTTTTTTCTTTTAAGATAGGCTTTTACTCTGTTGCCCAGGCTGGAGTGCAGTGGCACAATCATAGCTCACTGTAGCCTTGGCCTTCCAGGCTCAGGTGATCCTCCTACCTCAGCCTCCTGAGTAGCTGGGACTACAGGTGTATGCTACCAAGCCCAGCTAATTTTTGTAGTTTTTGTAGAGATGGGGTTTTACCATGTTGCTCAAGCTGGTCTTGAACTCCTGGCCTCAAGCAATCTGCCTGTCTTAGCCTCCCAAAGTACTGGGATTACAGGCATGAGCCAGCATGCCTGGCAGTAATTGGATTTTGAAGGACAGTTTTACTTTAGGGTAGTCTACTGCTGCTTTGGGGAGTTCTCAGGCTTCTTGGAAGAAAGCTTTCTAGACTTAAGAGCATCTTTGCAACCTGGTATGTAGGGATGGTTCTTATAGACGTGCCAGCACCATTGCAGGAGTTATATTCTCCAAATGTCAATACAGTGCTCTGAAACCTGTAGATCTGTTTACAACTGTCGTCATGTGAGCATCTTGCTGCATTAAAGGGCCTGCTGTAATGGATGGCTCATGGAGCTTCCCAGGGAAGAGCTTGGAGAAGTTGGCAAAATGGTGCCTAGTCATTTTTTAATGCACACTAATAAAACTGACAGCAGAAACTGGTTTTGTAATGTATGAAAGTAACTTCTAAACTATTCACGTAGAGGTGGCACTGGAGATTGAGATAATTAATTGAGCTCATTTTCTGTAGCCTGTGAAAAGAAAAAATGATGGCATTAATTGCGACGGTGCCCCACATAAAACTGGTTCCTGCAGAGTTTCAGTGCATTAAACAAAGCCTGTTTTAAATAGACCTGTCTGTATGGCGTGTTTACAACCAGAGGATTAGAAGACCTCACTGTCATCTAAGCAGATCAGCAATATCCATGTGTTCTTAGAGGTATAATTTACCAGTCAGGGAGTGGAAACGTGAGAACCTGGCAGTTAGGCCTAGAAAAATGGGAATGTTTGCACATCACCAGACTGTTAATTCATTACTTCCCCACCTCCATAGACACTGGGGAAATTTGATTAATTTTAACTTCATTTTATTGTTGTTTCTACCTTGAACCATATTGTGAGTTTTTATATATGATCAGCAAGTTTTAGCTTATCCACAGTTGCAGGCTCAGATGATGTTCCAATAAATGCTAAAAATTCATAAGAAGAAAAAAATGGGACTTAAAGTTTGCTTTTTAATCAATTCAGAATCTGGGGATTTTTTTGCCTTGCTGAGTTTTAATGCCAAGAGAACGACAACTTTTTAAAATACGTTTCTGTCTCTAAACTTCTCTAAAAATGTTTGGTATTCTTCAGCCTGGTATTACTCAACCCTTCATTCCTGAAATTCCTTAAAGGTCTGGGTTTGTCCAACCCCGTTAAACTGATTCGATTTGTAAACTATGAGGCCACCTTCCTTTTCTCCAGTCCCCATTTCCAAAGGTAACCTCATTTTATTCTTCTCTCCCTTTAGATATGAACACAGTAATATTAACCTGTTTTGCTTCCAATTAGTGCTACTCCCTCCCAGAAATACAATTCACGAAGTAACCGAGGAGAAGTGGTTACCTCCTTTGGCTCAGCACAGGGAGTATCTTGGTCTGGGAGAGGAGGAGCTGGAAACATCAGCCTGAAGGTCTTGGGATGTCCAGAGGCACTAACTGGGAGCTACAAATCCATGTTTCAGAAGCTCCCAGACATTCGAGAAGGTGATTGTTTTTCCCTTTGAAATTCTGGTGGATATAAAACCACCTAGAAGGGTGTAGAGTAACAAAGCTTCAGCTAGGCTGGTAGAACAAGTTCCAAGGTTGCCTTTCAATATATGAGTTGGTAGATGTCCTCATGGAAGCCCTAGTAATGGAGGGACACTGGCAATACTATCAATGATTGCCCCAAGTCACTTCACTTTGCTAAAAAGCACATAACCATTCCCAGCAGCAAAAACTTGAACGATGTAAAGGAATTCAACTTAAAGATATTCATGGTTCCTTCGTTAGAAGCCTTCTTCAGGTTGGCCTTGACTTGCCTAAAACCTCAGTGAGGACTCGAGTAAAGGGCAGACTTGGAGATGGGGTGGAGTTCATGCTGATTCCCTGGAATTGTGCTATGGGGTCTCCTGTGGCCAGATGGAAGGCCAGATTCAGCAACCAAATATCGGAAAATTGGCAAGGGTTTTAGAAGGTTTAAACTGGCCAGATGTCCAGGCACCCTTCCTGCTTCTGTAAAATGACTGACTTTAATATTTTACAATGTGCTGTATTTTCTCTTCTTGGCAAGTGAAATGTCTTTAAACATAATACTTTTTTTTCCACTTCTGGAATTATAGTTCTGACCTGTAAGATAGAAGAACTTGGCAGCGAACTCAAGGAACATTACAAGATTGAAGCTTTCACTCCTTTGCTAGCCCCAGCACAGGTAAGAGTTGTTCTAATAGTTCTCACTAATTAATATTACGTTTTTAAATCGATGACCAAAAGGCATCCTTCTTGCTTCCTTTTTCACTTCTTGTCTGTGTTCTAGTTTGAACATCTATCTTGGTTGAATTTGGGAAAATGGGCCCTTCTGAAGGAAGATTTGTAAGTGCTGTCTGGTTTTGTGGCCAGAGAGTGATTTTCTTCCCACTTGGATTAGAGTCTTGCACATAAGCAGAGATTGAAGGCCTTGTTTCCCTTGGTGGTGAGTCAGGTAGCTCCCCGGGGATTTCCCACAAATAGAAGCATTCACGTATGGAGATAAAAGGACAGCAGCGACGGTGGGGTTTTCAGAATCTTGTTCTCTGGACAATGACTCCCAGTCTCTCCCCTGGTTTTGTCTCTTGTTATAGACAAACTGCTGCCAATAATAGTATCTTTATATCATAGTTTAATCTGGCATATATACAAGTGCTTTCTCTCTAGGACGTTTTCTAATCTAAGGGGAAGTATATTCTAGAAGTTTCTTTAAAGTACCTTTGTCAATGTTTACATTCAAAGAATGATCAGTTGGGGAAGCGATGCAGAACTGTGTCATAGAAGGAAGTGTTAGAGGACTTGGAAGGAAGTAATTGAGGGAAGGCAGGGAGGCACAATCACTGGGAAAGATGAGACTTCCTCTGTTTTCTCCCAAGAGTGGGAACAGAACAGAGGAAGCCATGGGGACAGAGATTTTTAGCTCAATTAATAAAGAACTTCCTGTTAAGAGGTTGTATGGTATGTGGCTAAGGATATGGCTCTAGAGCCAAATTTCTGGTCTCAAACCCAAGTTTCACCCACAGTTTGACCTTGATTTGACTAAATTATCTAACCTCTCTGTTGCTTGTTTTCCTCATCTGTAAAATGGGTACAGTAATACCCACCTGATGGTTGTTGCAAGGATTAAATGAGTTAATACATATAAAATGCCTAAGAATACATTTTAGAACAGTGCATGGTATTTAGTAAGCTCAAGAAATGTTAGCTATTATTAAGTAGTTATAGCTGTCCAAAGATGCAGTGGGCTGTCCTGGGGTGGTGAGGACGGGGTGGGGTGGGCATCCAGGGGCAAGTTCCCCTACACTAGAGATGCTCACACTTAGGCAGCCTCCTAGGAGGGCTCAAGTACTGGGTGGGTGGGTGGACAGGATGCCCTTTCAGAGTTCTTCCATCCTGAGAGTCAGTGATGATGCAGTAGTCACCTCAGGTTCAAAGCAATGCCCTGCCAAGAAATGTATTTGTTGTTTGCAGTTTGTTGTGCTATTCACCCTATTGACTTCAGAATTTGAGCTCCTGCTCCAAAGACTGTCTTTCTTATGCTGTGACCTTCCTTTGGTAGGAGCCTGTCACTCTGCTGGGCCAGATTGGCTGTGATAGCAACGGGAAGCTGAACAACAAGTCAGTGATTCTCGAGGGAGACCGGGAACATTCCTCGGGTGCTCAAATTCCAGTGGATTTATCTGAGCTTAAGGAATATTCTCTGTTTCCTGGACAGGTGAGATTGGAGGAGCTCCACCAGGATGCAGGCGCACTCTTTACCTTTGTAGTGTAGGTGCTGTGCCATGCGCAGCTGCTCCTCAGTTCCTGTCTCTGCTGCCATGGAGTGTGGCTGGAGCACATGCCCCAGAGGAGACACCACTGTTGGGATTCCTATTTCCCCCATGCTCTGACCGAGGCTCTGGGACCTGACTGCCCAGCCTCAAATCCCAACTCCCCGCTCCACGAGGTGCATGGCTGTGGACAAGGTACTTAACCATCTAAACTACAGTGTCTTCACTCACAAAATGGAAATAATAATTCTTTTTTTTTTTTTTTTTTTTTAGTATTTATTGATCATTCTTGGGTGTTTCTCGGAGAGGGGGATATGGCAGGGTCATAGGATAATAGTGGAGAGAAGGTCAGCAGATAAACACATGAACAAAGGTCTCTGGTTTTCCTAGGCAGAGGACCCTGCGGCCTTCTGCAATGTTTGTGTCCCTGGGTACTTGAGATTAGGGAGTGGTGATGACTCTTAAAGAGCATGCTGCCTTCAAGCATCTGTTTAACAAAGCACATCTTGCACCACCCTTAATCCATTTAACCCTGAGTTGACACAGCACATGTTTCAGAGAGCCCGGGGCTGGGGAAAAGGCCATAGATCAACAGCATCCCAAGGCAGAAGAACTTCTCCTAGTCAGAACAAAATGGAGTCTCCTATGCCCACCTCTTTCTACACAGACACAGCAACAATCTGATCTCTCCTTCCTTTCCCCACACTTCCCCCTCTTCTTTTCAACAAAACCGTCATCATCCTCATGGCCCGCTCCCGATGGTCGCTGTCTCTTCGGAGCTGTTGGGTACACCTCCCAGACAGGGCGGCCGGGCAGAGGCGCTCCTCACCTCCCAGACAGGGCGGCCGGGCAGAGGCGCTCCTCACTTCCCAGACGGGGCCGCCGGGCAGAGGCGCTCCTCACTTCCCAGACGGGGCGGCCGGGCAGAGACGCTCCTCACCTCCCAGACGGGGCGGCTGGGCAGAGGCGCTCCTCACTTCCTCCCAGCCGGGTGGCAGCCAGGCAGAGGCGCTCCTCACCTCCCAGACAGGGCGGCCGGGCAGAGGTGCTCCTCACTTCCCACACTGGGCGGCCAGGCAGAGGCGCTCCTCACCTCCCAGACGGGGTGGCCAGGCAGAGGCGCTCCTCACTTCCCAGACAGTGTGGCGGCTGGGCAGAGGCGCTCCTCACTTCCCAGATGGGGCAGCCAGGCAGAGGCGCTCCTCACTTCCTCCCAGACAGGGTGGCGGCCAGGCAGAGGCACTCCTTACTTCCCAGACGGGGTGGCCGGGCAGAGGCGCTCCTCACTTCCCAGATGGGGCAGCCGGGCAGAGGCGCTCCTCACTTCCTCCCAGACGGGGTGGCGGCCAGGCAGAGGTGCTCCTCACCTCCCAGACGGGGCGGCCGGGCAGAGGTGCTCCTCATCTCCCAGACGGGGCAGCCGGGCAGAGGTGCTCCTCACTTCCTCCCAGACGGGGTGGCAGCCGGGCAGAGGCACTCCTCACCTCCCAGATGGGGTGGCCGGGCAGAGGTGCTCCTCACTTCCCAGACGGGGCGGCCGGGCAGAGGCGCTCCTCACTTCCCAGACGGGGCGGCCGGGCAGAGGCGCTCCTCACTTCCCAGATGGGGCGGCCGGGCAGAGGCGCTCCTCACTTCCTCCCAGATGGGGTGGAGGCCAGGCAGAGGTGCTCCTCACCTCCCAGACGGGGTGGCCGGGCAGAGGCGCTCCTCACTTCCCAGATGGGGCAGCCGGGCAGAGGCGCTCCTCACTTCCTCCCAGACGGGGTGGCGGCCAGGCAGAGGCGCTCCTCACCTCCCAGATGGGGCGGCCGGGCAGAGGTGCTCCTCACTTCCTCCCAGACGGGGTGGCAGCCGGGCAGAGGCACTCCTCACCTCCCAGACGGGGTGGCCGCCGGGCAGAGGCACTCCTCACCTCCCAGACGGGGTGGCCGGGCAGAGGCGCTCCTCACTTCCCAGACGGGGCGGCCGGGCAGAGGCGCTCCTCACTTCCCAGACGGGGCGGCCGGGCAGAGGCGCTCCTCACTTCCCAGACGGGGCGGCCGGGCAGAGGCGCTCCTCACTTCCTCCCAGATGGGGTGGAGGCCAGGCAGAGGCGCTCCTCACCTCCCAGATGGGGTGGAGGCCAGGCAGAGGTGCTCCTCACCTCCCAGACGGGGCGGCCGGGCAGAGGTGCTCCTCACTTCCTCCCAGACGAGGTGGCGGCCGGGCAGAGGCACTCCTCACCTCCCAGACGGGGCGGCTGGGCAGAGGCGCTCCTCACCTCCCAGACAGGGTGGACAGGCAGAGGCGCTCCTCACTTCCCATATGGGGTGGCGGCCGGGCAGAGGCGCTCCTCCCTTCCCAGATGGGGCAGCCGGGCAGAGGCGCTCCTCACTTCCTCCCAGACGGGGTGGCGGCCAGGCAGAGGCGCTCCTCACCTCCCAGACGGGGCGGCCGGGCAGAGGTGCTCCTCATCTCCCAGACGGGGCAGCCGGGCAGAGGCGCTCCTCACTTCCTCCCAGATGGGGTGGCAGCCGGGCAGAGGCACTCCTCACCTCCCAGACGGGGTGGCCGGGCAGAGGCGCTCCTCACTTCCCAGACGGGGCGGCCGGGCAGAGGTGCTCCTCACTTCCCAGACGGGGCGGCCGGGCAGAGGCGCTCCTCACTTCCCAGATGGGGCGGCCGGGCAGAGGCGCTCCTCACTTCCTCCCAGATGGGGTGGCGGCCGGGCAGAGGCGCTCCTCACCTCCCAGACGTGGCGGCCGGGCAGAGGTGCTCCTCATCTCCCAGACGGGGCAGCCGAGCAGAGGTGCTCCTCACTTCCTCCCAGACGAGGTGGCGGCCGGGCAGAGGCACTCCTCACCTCCCAGACGGGGCGGCTGGGCAGAGGCGCTCCTCACCTCCCAGACAGGGTGGCCAGGCAGAGGCGCTCCTCACTTCCCATATGGGGTGGCAGCCGGGCAGAGGCGCTCCTCCCTTCCCAGATGGGGCAGCCGGGCAGAGGCGCTCCTCACTTCCTCCCAGACGGGGTGGCGGCCAGGCAGAGGCGCTCCTCACCTCCCAGACGGGGCGACCGGGCAGAGGTGCTCCTCACTTCCTCCCAGACGGGGTGGCAGCCGGGCAGAGGCACTCCTCACCTCCCAGATGGGGCGGCCGGGCAGAGGCGCTCCTCACTTCCCAGATGGGGCGGCCGGGCAGAGGCGCTCCTCACTTCCCAGATGGGGCGGCTGGGCAGAGGGGCTCCTCACATCCCAGACGATGGGCGGCCAGGCAGAGACATTCCTCATTCCTAGACGGGGTGGCGGCGGGGCAGAGGCTGTAATCTTAGCAGTTTAAGAGGCCAAGGCAGGAGGCTGGTAGGTGGAGGTTGTAGCGAGCCGAGATCACGCCACTGCCCTCCAGCCTGAGCACCATTGAGCATTGAGTGAGCGAGACTCCGTCTGCAATCCCAGCACCTCGGTAGGCCGAGGCAGGCAGATCACTCGAGGCCAGGAGCTGGAGACCAGCCCGGTCAACACAGCGAAACCCTGTCTCCACCAAAAACACAAAAACCATTCAGGCGTGGCGGCGCGCGCCTGCAATCCCAGGCACCCGGCAGGCCAAGGCAGGAGAGTCACGGGAGCCCGAGGCAGGGAGGTTGCAGCGAGCCGAGATCACGGCAGCACAGTCCAGCTTCGGCAACAGAGGGAGACCGAAAAAAGAAGGAGAGGGAGACCGAAGAAAGGGGAGAGGGAGAGGGAGATGAAGAAGAGGAGGGAGAGGGAGAGGAGCTGGAAATAATAATTCTTACCTCATAGGATTGTTGTGAAAATTAGATCATTTGTACAGAGCATAATTATTATTACTAATGCAACGCCCTTAATTCGCTTTCTGCAAAAATGCCCTAAGTTTATGATTACAGAATGAGAGTAGTTGGACAATGCTTTTAACTGCCTCAAAATAATGTATTCCAGACCTCATTGATCTCCACTGCTTAGCAATCCTGTTTGTTTTTGTCTTTCAGGTTGTAATTATGGAAGGAATCAACACCACTGGTAGGAAACTTGTTGCCACCAAACTCTACGAGGTACACAGTGGTACCCCAACTTGCCTCTTGGTTTGCTTCAGGCAAAGTATGTCTGGAAGCTGTCTGTTCTAGAAACTGATCCTTTTTAGGAGCCCATTTTATTTGTTAGTCAGTTCTCCATCTGTAAGTGGGAACCTACCCCTAGGCCAGGGGTCAGCAAACTCTTTCTGTAAAGGGCCAGACAGTAACTCTTTTAGACTTTGTAGCTATATGGTCTCTGTCACAATGACTCAACTCTGCCTTTGTCTACAAAAGCAGCCATAGAGGACGCTTAAACAGATGACTGTGGCTGTGTTCCAGTAAAGCTTTATTTAAATAGTGGGCTGCAGCCAGATTTGGCCCAGAGGCCGTAAGGTTACCTATCCCTGCTCTAGGCAACAATCCTCCAAAGATTTTCATAGAATGCCAGGAAAAGTAGCAAGAAACCCTTCTCTCCCATCCTTGCCTAGAAGTACACTGATACTTTAGGCACCTGTTTTGCTCCCACTTGTTGCTGGGTGTTTTATGACAATTGAGTAGTGACCTCCCATTACCTGGATTTCTTTACCCTCTGAGCAGTATGGAAAAATGGCAGGTCCCATCAGATCCAAGGAGCAAGACAGAGGCACATCCTTCCCCTGCCCTCTCGCTCTTCCCCACTGTCCTCCCATCACACACCTGCACCACCCCCAACCCGGTGCCCTCACCTTTCCTTACCAAGGTGATGCCTGGCGCAAGACCTTACTTGAGCTTTTCCCCTGTTTTTAGGGTGTGCCACTTCCATTTTATCAGCCCACTGAAGAGGATGCAGGTGAGTTTCGGTTCAAATATTGTTTTGCCAACAGTGAGGGTGGTAGACATGAGTCCAGGAGTGCAGTTTCCCGAGCCCAAGAAAGCTACAGAAGCTGCTGAAGAGCAATGTGACCAAGCAGTGAGGGCGCCACCATCAGTGAGTTCGTAGGATTTTTGTCACAAGACCCCTGGTCTGAGCCCAGTGAGCATTGGTCTTGCTGTCGCCTGAGTTCTGCCTTCATGAAGCATGTTGTTTAAAGGCTAATGTTGAACAGGTATTTTTGAAGGTTGCCTTGGAAAGGAAGAAGATGTACAATTTCAAAAAGAATTTCTTTACATGCAGCGTGGGCCAGATGCGGTGGCTCACACTTGTATTCCCAACACTTTGGGAGGCCAAGGTGGGAGGATCACCTGAGGCCAGGAGTTGGAGACTAGCCTGGGCAACATAGGGAGACCCTGTCTCTACTAAAAATTAAAAAAAAATTAGCTGGGCTGGTGGTGCATGCCTGTAGTCCTAGCTAATCAGAGGCTGAGACAGGAGGATTGCCTAAGCCCAGGAGTTCAAGGTTGCAGTGAGCTATGGTAACACCATTGCACTCCAGCCTGGGTGACAGAGCAAGACTCTGGCTCTTAAAAAAATTAAAATTAATTAATTTTTTGAAAATGTAATGTGGCATCCTGGATTGGATCCTTGAAGAGAAAGGGAACATCAGTGGAACAACTAGCAACGTCTGAATAAAGCCAGGAATTTATTTTTTTATTTTTCTGGCTCTAACACTCAACCCCAAAAATCCAGGAATTTAGTTAACAGTGATATACCAGCATTAATGCCTTAATTTTGACAAATGTTTATGGTTACCTAACATGTTAAGATTAGGGGCCACTGGTGAAAGACACACAGGAACTCTGTACTATCTTTGCAACTTTTCTACAATTCTAAATTTGTGCTTGAAAATTTAAAATAATTTCTTTTTTTTTTTTTTTTTTTTTTTTTGAGATAGAGTCTCGCTCTGTCCCCCAGGCTGGAGTACAGTGGCAAGATCTTGGCTCATTGCAAGCTCCGCCTTCTGGGTTCAAGTGATTCTCCTGCCTCAGCCTCCTAAGTAGCTGGGATTACAGGCGCACACCACCACGCCCAGCTAATTTTTGTATTTTTACAAAACCCCATAGAGATGGGGTTTCACCATGTTGGTCAGGCTGGTCTTGAACTCCTGACCTTGTGATCTGCCTGCCTTGGCCTCCCAAAGTGCTGGGATTGCAGGCATGAGCCACCACGCCTGACCAAAAAGAATTTCTTTAAAACCCTAGTGTTATGTGGTAACTAATCTAGTTGTAGAAAGGCAAAAAGAAAGTTTGACAAACTTTGCTTCTAAATATTTCAACATAATTTCAGCACTTCGCAGGGCTGAGGTGGGAGGATCACTTGAGCCCAGGAGTTTGAGACCAGCCTGGGCAATATGGCGAAAACCTGTCTCTACAAAAAAAAAAAAAATGCAGAAATTAGCTGGGCATGGTGGCATGTGCCTGTGGTCCCAGCTGCTCAGGAGGCTGAGGTGCGGGGATCACTTGAGCCTGGGAAGTCAAGGCTACAGTAAGCCGTGATCATGCCACTGCACTCCAGCATGGGTGACAGAGTAAGACACTGTCTAGATAGATAGATAGATAGATAGATAGATAGATAGAATTTATTTATTTCAAGGTGGCCAGGTGTGATCGCTGACATCTGTAACCCAGCACTTTGGGAGTCCAAGGTGAGAAAACTGCTTGAGCCCAGTTTAAGTTTAGCCTCCCGGCACATAGTTGGTCTGCATCTCTACAAAAAATAAAAATAAAAAAAAATCGGCTTGGTGTGGTTGTGCACACCTGTATAGTCCCCATTACTTGCGAGGCTGAAGTAGGAGGATTGCTTGAGCCCAGGAAGTCAAGGCTTCAGTGAGCCATGATTGTGCCATTGCACTCCAGCCTGGGTGTCAGAGTGAGACCCTGTCTCAAAAAAAAAATGTATGTATTTCAAGGCATTGTTTTTTTTTTCTTCTTTTTTTTTTTTTTTAGACAGAGTTTCACTCGTTGCCCAGGTTGTAGTGCAATGGCGCCATCTCGGCTCACCGCAACCTCCACCTCCCGGGTTCAAGCGATTCTCCTGCCTTAGCCTCCCAAGTAGCTGGGATTACTACAGGCATGCACCGCCATGCCTGACTAATTTTTGTATTTTTAGTAGAGATGGGGTTTCTCCATGTTGGTCAGGCTGGTCTCAAACTCCCAGCCTCAGGTGATCTGCCCGCCTCGGCCTCCCAAAGTGCTGGGATTACAGGCATGAGTCACCACACCCAACCCTCAAGGCATTTTTGTAAGCACAGTGGAGCACTGTTAAGGATTAGCAACCAGATCACTGATACTAGCATGCTGTCAACACCCCATGCATGTAACAGTGGCCAGAGCCATTCCTGGAGATGACCTAGAATCAGGAGTGAAATTTAGGACTTTGTGATATTGCACATTTTATCAGAAAATACAAGTTTGGCCGGGCATGGTGGCTCATGCTGGGACAGGAGGATTGCTTGACCACAGGAGTTTGAGAGCAGCCTGGGCAACATGGTGAAACCTCATCTCTACAAAAAGTACAAAAAATTAGGCCAGGTGCAGTGGTTCACGCCTGTAATCCCAGCACTTTGGGAGGCCGAGGTGGGCAGATCACACGGTCAGGAGATAGAGACCATTCTGGCCAACAAGCTGAAACCCCATCTCCACTAAAAAATACAGAAATTAGCTTGGCTTGGCAGCGTGTGCTTATAATCCCAGCTACTCAGGAGGCTGAGGCAGGAGAATCGCTTGAACCTGGGAGGTAGAAGTTGCAGTGAGCCGAGATCGCCACTGAACTCCAGCCTGGCGACAGAGCTAGACTCTGTCTGAAAAAAAAAATTAGCTGGGTGTGGGCATGGTGGCATGTGCCTATAGTCCCAGCAACCTGGAAGGCTAAGGTGGGAGGATCACTCTCCTGAGTCCAGGAGGTCAAGGCTGCCATGAGCCATGATCATACCACTACTGCACTCCAGCCTAGGAGTCAGAGTGAGACCCTATCTCAAAAAAAAAAAAAAAAAAAGAAAAAAAAGAAAATACAAATTTATAGGGGCAAGGGTGGCATGCTGGTATTAGGTGAATTTCAGGTAATGAAATCAACCTGGCTGAGATACCAGGAGCCTGAGCTGCGTACCAGGGAAGCCTTTGGAAACAGTTTAACAGGTTGTTAGTGAACTTTTGTACAAGAAATTAAATGAGGCACTCATGGAGATACAGAATAAGACATGGCCCTCGCCCTCCAGAGACTCACTGCTTACACTGGGGCTCACATCTCCTGTAGGCTTCTCAGAGCCAAACTTAACTTTGTCCCCTACCCCACCACCACATGAAACCTGCTCTTCGCCTTGAATGCTCTGTCGGTTCATGGTATTATTACTGTGATAGACTGAATCATAGCCCCAGGAATCCCTGGAACCTGTGAATATTTTACCTTTTGTGGTAAAGGAGACTTTGCCCGTGTGATTAAGTTAAGGCTGTTGAGATGGGGGATTAGCCTGGATTATCCAGGTGGGCCCACTATAATCACAAGGGTCCTTATAAGAGGAATGGCAAGAGAATCAGAGTCAGAGCTTAGAAATGTTAGGCTGCTGTGATTTGAGGAAGCCTGAAGAAAAATTTTATTTCAAAATAGAGAAATCTTAGGCTTCTGGCTTTGCCGCTGCAGGTGGGGCCATGAACCAGGGAATGCAGGTGGCCTCTGAAAGCTGGAAAAGGCAAGAAAATGGATTCTTCTCTAGAACCTCCAGACAGGAGGAACTCAGCCCTGCCCACACCTTCAGTGTAGGATTTTTGACCTCTGGAACTGTAATATAACAAATTCGTGGGCTTTTTTTTTTTTTTTTTGAGACAGTCTCACTGGAGTGCAGTGGGCATGATGACAGCCCACTGCAGCCTCAGCCTCCCAGGCTCAAGCAATCCTCCCACTTCAAGTAGCTAGGACGCACCACCCTGCCCAGCTAATTTTTGTATTTTTTGTAGAAACAGGGTTTCATCATGTTGCCTAGGCTGGTCTCGACCTCCTGAGCTCAAGGGATCCTCCCGCCTTAGCCTCTCAAAGTGCTGGAATTACAGGCATTGAGCCACCACACCCGGCCAAATTCGTGTTGTTTTAAGGCACTAAGTTTGTGATAACTTGTTATAGCAACAATAGGAAACTAACACAACAGCATGTTAAGAAGCCAGGGATCTTTGGATTTTGTTGTTGTAAGCCACAGAAACTGGCTCAGACTAACAAGAAAGCAGGAATTTATTAGGGGAGATCCAGGTAGCTCACAGACTGGACAAGTGGCTAGAAACTCAGGCTTGGAACCAAGATGAGAGCCCGGGAACTCTAGCATCCAGGTAGCAGGAATTCCCCAGCTGGCTCATCTCGGCACCTCAGCTGGAATAGGTTAGCTCTAATCTTTTTTCTCTCCTTGGATCGTTCACCTCAAGATTGCAGACCCTGGGAGGAGAGTGTGAATGGCCTTGTGCCATTCTGGGTCATGTGCCTGCCCTTGGCTAGACGAAGACAGAGCACCCAATTTACAGCCCCATGTAGACTGCCTTGTGGAGGGGAGGGCTGATTCTCCAAAAGGAAAGCAGCTGCTGTTAGGAAAAAGGCAAAGTGTGATGGGTGGCCCCTGCACCCCATCACCCTGGAGTCTCCCGTTCCAGTCTCCCATTCCCCGGCCTGTCTTTCTGGGCTCTTCAGTACCCCACATTCTCCAGCCACACTGGACCACCAGACATTTCCTAACACTGAGCACACTCAGATCTCAATGCCATCCTGTACCCTGCCTTGCCCTTGATCCCCAAAAATTCTCAAACGTGTTAGCAAATTCCACCTTGGTAAATTCTTTCCTGACTGCCACTTTCCTCGAATCTTTCGTGTTCACAGCTCGTAAAGTTGCTACTGCCTGTTCTAGGTATTCGTGTACCTGCCTGTCTCTGTCTCTACCACCTAGTGGAGTGTTCTTGGAGGGCGGACATGAGGTCTTCCTTACCTTGGGTCCCCAGAGTTGCACACATAAAGGACTCAATGAGTTGAATCCCGTGGCATTTCCCATCATTGTCCTTTCTCCTCCCACCATTCTAATACTAGTCCTCTTCTAATCAAGACCTATAACCTCTGTCTTAGACTTTGAGCAAAGCATGGTCCTGGTTGCCTGTGGACCATACACCACGTCTGACAGCATCACGTATGACCCCCTGCTCGACCTGATTGCTGTCATCAACCATGACCGGCCAGATGTCTGCATCCTGGTAAGAGGCACCAGTGGGAAAGCTGAGGAGTCAGCCTTGGAAAATAGCTTTAATGCAGTTCTAAATTTTTAGGAAGCATGTCAGTCCCTCCTCCTTTTAGAAAATATCTTTTCATTCTTAATCTACATCTTTGGAGAGGTATACATATCTATGGGCCTTTGCTAGATTTAAAAGCCCAACTTTGGCCAGTTGCAGTGGCTCACGCCTGTAATCCTAACACTTTGGGAGGCCGAGGTGTGTGGATCACTTGAGGGCAGGAGTTCTAAGCCAGCCTGGCCAACATGGTGAAACCCCGTCTCTACTAAAAATACAAAAAAATTAGCTGGGCGTGGTGGCAGGCGCCTGTAATCCCAGCTACTTGGGAGGCTGAGGCAGGAGAATTGCTTGAACCTGGGAGGCAGAGGTTGCAGTGAGCTGAGATTGCACCACTGCCCTCCAGCCTGGGCAATAGAGTCAGACTCCATCTCAAAAATAAAAATAAAAGCCCAACTTTTTTTTTCCACCCTTCGTTGATTTTACAGTATTCTTACCTCTTTCTCATTACTCCAACTTGTGAACTAATCTCTTTTTAAAGCTCAAAATACTATTATTAGTATGGTGATCAATTTCCCTTGCTAGATTTAGAAAGTCAGAAAACCCAGTATGCATTTTTTTTTGTTCATTTGTTTTTTTTTTTTGAGACAGTTTCACTCTGTCACCTAGGCTGGAGTGCTGTGGTGCGATCTCGGCTCACTGTAGCCTCCACCTCCTGGGCTCAAGTGAGCCTCCCCTATCCTCCCTGAGTCTTCTGAATAGCTTGGACTACAGGCACACGCCACCACGCCCAACTAATTTTTGTATTTTTTGGTAGAGAGAGGGTTTCACCATATTGCCCAGGCTAGTCTTGAACTCCTGGGCTCAGGCAATCTGCCCACCTCAGCCTCCCAAAGTGCTAGGATTACAGACGTGAGCCCAGTGTTATAGTGGTTATGGGGCTCTGGGAGCCTCCCTCCATCCGGAGCACACGTGTTTCTGCCTGTGAAATTGGCTTGGCGCCCCCGCCAGCCCATCTGCTAACTGTCCCCAGGCTCTACAGGCAGCCTTGGAGGGACAGATGAGCCCTCCACAGAGAACTGCCAGAAGAGGTGATCTGAAGTCATTCACAGACACAAGTGATTCTGATTTGTTCTTTTGGTGTCTTTGTTTCTCCCCTTGCAGTTTGGCCCTTTCCTGGACGCTAAGCATGAACAGGTGGAGGTGAGTGGGCTAGGGTGGGAAGGGGTCCTGGGTACTTGAATTCAGTCAGGCTCTCACTTTTCATTTTTTAGTGTTTATCCCACATCTGTAACAAACACGTTAAGTCCTGTGGCTAATCAGAAAATCATTTTAGCAGAGCACTTTATTAATAAAGATCTGGAATCCAAGGGCTTCCTTTCACCAGAATACAAGGCTGTCTGGAAGCTGGGGGAGGGACATATCAGTCCTAATGTCCCTTTGTTTGTGATGCCTGCTGCTAAGGCACAAGAGCACTAGCACAAATGCAGGTGTCTGGCAGTCACGGGCTGCCCTGTGAAAGAACCTGTCCTGGCCAATACCCCAAACTTATAACTCATCTTGCTGTCCTTTGCATAAAACACGAATGGTCCTTCCTGGGACATCTCCATGGCTGAGGTCTGGGACCTCCGATCCTTTGTCTCACGATACTTTACCTTCCACGGAAAATATTTCAAAGCACTCTTTCTTTTAGTCTCTCTCAGATTGCATTCAAGAGGGTTAATTCCCACATCTCCTCTCCTGCGTTGGACTAGACTTAGCTCCTTAAGACAAAGACCACGTCTTTTTCATCTTTGCGTCTCCTTCAGCTCCTAGCCCAACAGCTGACATCTATGGGTCACCTAACAATGTTAAACAAGTGAATAAACACCAAACATCTGCCGTCTAAATCGGTCTCCTTTCCTTTCTTGCAGAATTGTCTACTGACAAGTCCATTTGAAGACATTTTCAAGCAGTGTCTACGAACAATTATTGAAGGCACAAGAAGGTCAGATTTCAAAATATTGGACAGAACCTTAAGCTTCTTAGGTTTCTCCAGAGCTTCCCATTAAGAAACTGAAACTGTTTAAAAGTCGTGGCAGGGCCAGGCTCAGTGTATCACACCTGTAATCCCAGCACTTTGGGAGGCCGAGGCGGGCGCATCACCTGAGGTCAGAAGTTTGAGACCAGCCTGGCCAACATGGTAAAACTCTGTCTGTACTAAAAATACAAAATTAGCCAGGCGTGGTGGTGGGCACCTGTAATCCCAGCTACTTGGGAGGCTGAGGCAGGAGACTCACTTGAACCCGGGAGGCAGAGGTTGCAGTGAGCCAAGATCGTGCCATTGCACTCCAGCCTAGGCAAAAAGAGCAAAACTCCATCTCAAAAAAGAAAAAGCCAGGCGTGGTGGCTCACGCACTTTGGGAGGCCAAAGCAGGCTGATCACCTGAGGTCAGGAGTTCAAGACCAGCCTGATCAACATGGTGAAACCCTATCTCTACTAAAAATACAAAATTAGCTGGGCGTGGTGGCACATGCCTGTAATCCCAACTACTGGGGAGGCTGAGGCAGGAGAATCTCTTGAACCCGGGAGGCAGAGGTTGCAGTGAGCCGAGACCACACCATTGCACTCCAGCCTGGGCAACAAGAACAAAAACTTCTTTTCCAAAAAAAAGTCATGGCAGTTCCTATTCTTTCCTTCCTTTTGAACTACCAAGATCAGCTAGAACCCTTGAACTTCAAGTGCAAGTTAAGAGGCATCTCTGTAAAACACAAAGATAAACATACTTGAAAGGACAAGGCTGCATCGGCTCTCACTCTTTGGTTGCTCTTTCTCTTCTATACTTAGTTCCTTTTCTCACTCCCTTTTGTATAAACTAATATTCCACGGGAATCTTCCCAGGATGGTTTTGAGAAGTGTTTAATGACTTACGCAGTGAAATCCTGTGAGACCCCAAACATCTCGTTGTGTAAGTGATTGTTTTGGGTGAGCCCAAGTTCCTCCCAAGTCAGTGCTTCCCCAGGGTGCGTGGGAGGCCGCCAGTGGCTACAGCTGGTGATGATAGAAACTCTCAGTGAGGGTAGGGCCTTGAATCCTTGCCATAGACCAAACGGAAGGAACTGTGAGAGGTCACAGCAGTGATGAGAGAGCTGTGCAGTTCTCATTTGAGAGGAAAGTCACTGTTCCAGGAAGAGGCTAAAGCCGGAAGTGGAAAGTTATTCAGAAATCTGACATCCTCCATTCCTGTCCCTTTCCCCCAGTGCCAGGGTTTGAAAGAAGTTGCTATACGTGGTAGATCTCCTCACAATATCTGCATGCCTGTAGCTGAGCTAATAAAATACAAATATTCCTGAGGCTAAGCATTTAAAAACGGGTCTGTCACAAAGGTGGTTTTTAAAATAAGATGTCTAACCTTCCGCCTTTTAGCCGTGAGAACTGATCCCAGAATCAATAAGTTGTAACACTACCTTCTTGTACCAGCAGTGTGGGCCAGGATGGTAGATGTCACAGCTGGAATAAAGAACATCCCCCAACTCACCCCAGAATCAGAGACTTGGGTTGTGCCAGTGACAACCATGGCTGGTTCTGCCGTTTCTTCCCCCCCTCCCTCAGATGAAGGTGATGGAGGTGCCTTCCCTCTTCCCCAGATTTGCTGTCATCCTGGTCAAGTTCATCAGGCCTGGAGAGTGGTTAGAACTCCTCAGCAGATAGGCCCCCAAAACACAGGAGCAGGGCTGTGTTCTCCTTTTGTCAGCCCTTGGGGACAGGCAGGGACTGTGTCGTAGTGCCCTAACACTGGCTGGGTGCTTTCAGTTTGAGGTCGGGTTCTGTTTTTGGTTCCTTACCCCATGTGGTATTGACAGCAGCGATAGAAATAAAGCACAGATAAGGCATTGTCACACTGGGGATGAGAGCCCAGTACCACCAGGCACTTTCATCTATGGCCAGTGTGTGCCACGGGGCAGGGGGAGCTGCCCCACCCTTCTAGAAACAGTATATAAACAGTTCTTGGGCAGAGAATTTCTTTGTATTCCTGAGAGGTCAGAAATGCAGAGCATTAAGCTGAGTCATCATTAGTAAAAGTCAGAGCCAGGCTAAGCGCAGGGGTTCACGCCTATAATCCCAGCACTTTGGGAGACTGAGGCGGGCAGATCACTTGAGGTCAGGAATTCAAGACCAACCTGGCCAGCATGGCGAAACCCCATCTCTACTAAAAATACAAAAATTAGCCAGACGTGGTGGTGGGTGCTTGTAGTCTCAGCTACTCGGAAGGCTGAGGTAGAATTGCTTGAACCCAGGAGGTAGAGGTTGCAGTGAGCCGAGATCGCACCACTGCACTCCAGCCTGGGTGACACAGCAAGACTCCATCTCAAAAAAAAAAAGAAAAAGAAAAGAGCCAGTGAGAAAGCACCTCAGAGGAAGCGAGCAGAGCCCGCAGTTCTCGTCCTGTTTGCGGGAGCAGCTGGAGGACCCTCCCGCTGTGACGTACGAGGTTGTGCAATGCTGAGCATAGTTGGGATGTTTTTCTGATCCCTCCTTCTATAGCCGCTTTCTAACCATGAGCAGGAAGCCTATTTCCTCCTTAACTATTGCCCTTCCAAAGCCTACACTGAAACAGGGCAATTTTGTCCCTTGAGAGCAGCCAGCTGCACCTCAGTCCTTTGTGTTCATCACAGACGTCAAGCCCTTGAGATGTGGAGCACAGATTGTCCCATTCAAGTTACCCTGTGGCCTGTTTACCAGACCCTGGCACCCAAATGCTGGACTGGATCATCCTAGTGAGCTTCTCAGTGTCAAAGGAACAATAATGAATATGCAAACACCTTTGGTCTCAGGATTCTGATTTTCTGGTGTAGACGTCTCATTTCACACTCTGAGAGGCCACCACAAACAGTGATAAGGGTGACAGCTGTCACCAGCACCTTTATCACGTGTGAAAGTGTATGTATGCCTGAGAAGTCCACACATTTTAAGCAAGAGACGGAGATGGAAGTGAGAGCTATTGGTGGATTTTAAACATGCCTGCAAAGTAACACTTTATGCCTATTTGATTTATAAACGGCCCCTCTGCCAAGGTCATCTAAGGGAACCAAGGAAACCGGGCTTTCTTTCTCTTTTGTGTGGCCGGGAAAAATAAATAGTTGGCCCCCAGAGTTACAACTTTCTTCTTCACTTATATGTCGTAACCCTAGAGATTCTCCTGTTCCATCAAAGGAAACATCTGCTGTCATCTGTGCTTTTACTGTTACTGTTAAATATTTCTTTCATTTTTGCATGACAGCCTGCTGAGAAATAGAAACTCAGGGCATTACTTCCATGTGTGAGAGGGGAGGGATGCGATGGCTCAGGGAGAGGCTGCTTGGGCTTTTCTGCCTCCCGCTGGAAATGTCTGTGTCTCAGTTGTCCAGTAATTATGGCCCAGTGTTCAGTCAGTCAGAGGGTTTCAGCTGGATCTTCTAAATACGAAGCCAGGCCAGGTGTGGTGGCTCACACATGTAATCCCAACACTTTGGGAGGCCAAGGTGGGTGGATCACTTGAGGCCAGGAGTTCGATACCAGCTTGGCCAACATGGTGAAACCCTATCTGTACTAAAAATACAAAAATTAGCTGGGTGTGGTGGTGTGCATCTGTAGTTGTAGCTACTCGGGAGGCTGAGACACAAGTATCACTTGAACTCAGGAGATGTAGGTTGCAGTGAGCCCACATCATGCCACTGTACTCCGGCCTGGGCGACAGAGTGAGGCTCTGTCTCAAAAAAAAAAAAAAAAGGCAGTCTCAGGGTCTTTTTAGTATGTCTGCCTTCTCCCTAGGAAATATGCCCCAGCTCCGTGCACCCTACCAAGGTGTGGCAGGGACACTGTTTAATGCCTGCAAGCTACACCTGCTTAGAAGGTGTAATGAGTCCAAGCTGTGGTTTAAACTCTGGCTCTGAGGCTATGATTCTTTATTCACATCCTTGTCTTTCTAGACTTTCTAGATCTCCATTTCTTTGCCCCTTTTTCTGCCAAAAAATAGTCTCCATCCTCTCGGTAGAATGCCACACAGAGCAACAAGAAAGTGTCCCAGGCAATCGGAGCCTGTCCAGATGGATGGGTGTGAAGTAGAACAAATTGTCCTTCACTCCCAGTGTCCCATGGGAAACAGCGTCTCTGTTCATAACAGAGTGCAGTTCTGAGCTGCCTCCCTGGGAGTGGGCTCTGCCTCCAGCCTGAGGCATCCCGCCTGTTGCGCAGCTGTTCTAACTCAACTGCACTCACTTTTCTCACTCTTCTGTTTGTTCTTTTGCCATACTAGCTCTGGCTCCCACCTTGTCTTTATCCCGTCATTGAGAGATGTGCACCATGAGCCTGTGTACCCCCAGCCGCCTTTCAGCTACTCCGATCTGTCTCGAGAGGACAAAAAGGTAGCAGCACCCACTCCTTGACCAGCAGGCAGCCAGAATCCAGCATGCCTCTGCCACTAGCTCTGGCCCTGAAGGGGAGGGTGGAGAGGACTCTTTAGGGTGTGTGTACAGCCTGAATCTTAAACTCTTTTTTTTAAACAGGCAAATGTGTCCATCAGTTTGATGTATGTTGGTTTGGTCCCCCTTTCCGTGGTCTCCCCAGCCCTCAGGCAACCCCCACTTTCATGGGAAGATGTTTCTAGCTTTGGCATACAAATGTTTGTTTCAATCCGTTCTCACTTTAGCAAGTACAGTTTGTGTCCGAGCCCTGCAGCCTCTCCATAAACGGAGTGATCTTCGGCTTGACGTCCACGGATCTGCTTTTCCACCTGGGGGCCGAGGAGATCAGTAGGTAAGAAGTGTGTTCCAGGCCCCAAGCAGGATGACTGGCTTTTTGGTTCCAGCCCTTTCTGCAGCCAGGAAAATCAAGGGGCTGCTTGACAGTCTTGACTAGAGAGTCCTGAAAGCAGCAAGCTGTGCCAGACCCTCTGGCCATCTGAGTTTCTCTGTACCCAAGGGGAGGGGTTGGATGCATTAGTTTCTGTTACCACCTCTCTAAACTGCGTTTGAGACCCCAAAGGACCACGTCCATTCTGTCTTTGCACTTAAGGGCATCAAAATTCATCTACATTTTCTTTTCTGCTCCCCTTTTTTTCATTTCCCAAATTTGTGACCTGAAAACAAATGTGGACATCCTGTTTGTGGAGGATAAACTGGGAATTTTCTCTGAAGGGTTTTCTTCATTACCAGTACAACATCCAGCTCTGCAGAGAATCAGGCCCTGACAAATTTGTTGAGTTGAAGTTGGGCAGCTCCGTTCTGCCGTCATCCTTGATGGGAAGGGGCGTGTGAAGCGACTCACGTGTGAAGCGAGACGGGTGCGGCTCCTTGGCTGAGGTTTGAGATTCAGGTCAGCCTGGCTACGCACCCGCCTCACAATGGTGCCAACTTTGCATCCTCTTGCACAGTACGGTGCTGGCTAATGGCCTTCCTTGATCTTGATTATGAGGGATTCCTGTGTTTTCCCTTCTCAACCCGGTGTCCTGCGTCCCTCCTCATGTGGGGACAGACCGAGCTCCTTGTGGGTGGGTCTTTAAACTTCCCCAGAGGCATCCTCCTCTTGTCACTGGGCCTTTGCCATTTAGCTTCTCTCTGGTTTATTAAAATCTCCGGTCCTCCCTGAAGAGAAATGGGGCTGAAAAACAGGGTTCTGTGTTCATGCTTTCTTTTCTTTCCCAGTTCTTCTGGAACTTCAGACAGATTCAGCCGAATACTCAAGCACATCCTGACCCAGAGGAGGTGAGCTTGCCGCTGGAACCCCCGACTGTGGAGAGAGTGCCTTGGGGTCATGGAGCTATGACAAGCATGACTGTAAGAGCCTTCACCAGGCTACCAGCAGGGAACTTTACCCTGTGACGACAAGCCTGCATTCTGCCCCCCACACACAGAGAAAAAGTCTGTCTGTGGACGCCAGCAGCACGAAAGCCAGTACCTAGGGGGACTCTGTCTGAGAAGGGGGCCCCCCGGTCAGCTACTGCTGACAATTTCTCTCTGTCTCTGTAGCTACTACCCGCTCTACCCGCCCCAGGAAGACATGGCCATTGACTATGAGATGTTCTATGTCTACGCACAGCTGCCTGTCACCCCAGATGTCCTCATCATCCCGTCAGAGCTGAGGTACTTCGTGAAGGTAGGTTTGAATTCTGCTTTTTCCCAGAAACACCAGAACCCAGTCTTTGACTTTCCCTTTTAGACCACCCGGCACTCACCCCTCGTGGGTCTGCCGATGGGGATGGGGCCTCTAGCACCTTGCCCTGTGGCCTTGTTTCTTTGGGGAGGTGGTGGGACCAGAAAACAAACAACTCTGTCAGTAAAATGCTTGAGTAAACAGTGTCCTCTCCTCCCTCCCCAAGAGAACGAGAGCCCAGGTGACTAGGAAGGCCCTCAAATGAGGGCTTTCACCAGGCCACATAGAGGTGACCTGGGGAAGATTTCATATGTACACTTGCCTGTCCTCTGCCTCCCAAATTCTGATATGACCTCCAAGTGGGCTCAGCTGGGAATACTTTGAAGAAGCTATTGGGTCATTCTGATCTCTGCCACCCTTTAGCCCTGCCTGCCTTGGAGTTAGGTCCCTTACAAGGAATCTGCCTAGACCAGTCCCCCTCTTGCCAAACGAGAGCTAGTTCAAGCTCAAGAGGTTAAAAAAAAAGTTTTTCACATGAGAAAGCAGTAAACAGCTAGATCAGGTTTGTCTCCAAGTTTGGGAGCTGATTGTCATTCTGCCAAGTCACCTCATTCTTCTGTTTGAAAGACTTAAAAGGAATTAAAAGCCTTCTAGTAACAAATTAACATATGTGACTGAGGCCGGGCGCAGTGGTTGGCAATTGTAATCCCAGCACTTTGGGAGGCCAAGGTGGGTGGATCACCTGAGGTCAGGAGTCTGAGACCAGCCTGGCCAACATGGTAAAACCTCATCTCTACTAAAAATACAAAAATTAGCCAGGCGTGGTGGTGTGGGCGCCTGTAATCCCAGCTACCTGGGAGCCTGAGGCAGGAGAATCGCTGGAACCCAGGAGGTGGAGGCTGCAGTGAGCTGAGATCTCACCACTGCACTCCAGCCTGGGCAACAGAGCTAGACTGCGTCTCAAAAAAAAACAAAAAAAGTGACTGAAAATGTGTCTGGTTGTTTGGTTGCCTTTGTTTCCATTTTCTAAAACCCTCTTTGGGGTCCAGCCATCTGATAGCACTTCTTTTTCACATTGGTTCCCAGTTAGTTGAGGCTCTCCAAACCTGTCTCCTCTCCTCTTCTCCCCAGGATGTCCTCGGCTGTGTCTGTGTGAACCCCGGTCGGCTTACCAAAGGGCAGGTGGGAGGCACCTTCGCCCGACTCTACCTCAGGAGGCCGGCAGCGGAAGGGGCAGAGAGGCAGAGCCCATGCATTGCTGCGCAGGTCGTCAGGATCTGAGGCTTCTGTCCTCTGCTGTTCTCTGCTGTGTGGGCCCTTAAAGTCTTAGCCAAGAGCCAAGAGCCAAGACGTAGCCCTGTGACAAGGTGAACAGTTGGGTGGGAAAGGAGAGAGGAGCCAGCCAGGGAGGGGCAGCTGCAGTGACCAGGCCCAGCAGGGAGGGCTTGTGCAGCCGGGCCTGCCTGTGAGTGGTGCCTCTCCTGGAAGGAAGCTTTTGCTTCTCAGTCCATGCTCTGTGTCCAGAAGTAAGCCAGCTATGGATCCCGCCCGCTCAGAAAAGGCGAGAAAGCTTCGTGATTTTCTACATGAATCAAACACAGAAACAGCTTTTGGAGAAATTAAATTCTGAGTGTGACTTCTGAGTTTGACCTTTCTTCTGTTTTCTTTTATTTATTTATTTATTTTTTAGACAGAGTCTCGATCTTTCGCCCAGGCTGGAGTGCAGTGATGCGATCTCGGCTCACTGCAAGCTCCGCCTCCCGGGTTCGCGCCATTCTCCTGCCTCAGCCTCCCGAGTAGCTGGGACTACAGGCGCCCGCCACCATGCCTGGCTAATTTTTTGTATTTTTAGTAGAGACAGGGTTTCACCATGTTAGCCAGGATGGTCTCGATCTCCTGACCTCGTGATCTGTCCGCCTCGGCCTCCCAAAGTGCTGGGATTACAGGCGTGAGCTACCACGCCCGGCCCCTTTCTTCTATTTTCTTTATCCTGGTAGTAGACAAAGAATGTTGCCTATTTGACCTATGTCCAGAGAAGGCAGAGTGTCAGTCACACTGGGTTTCTGTCCAGCCCCAGTCCTGTCCAGTGGGTAACTCTCAGCCCCACCCCTCATCCCCTAAAGGCCCCAGCGACCTCTATGCTGCAGAGGTGCACTGGGCGGGCGCTAGAGCTGGGCTGCAGAGCAAGCAACTGGCCGCATGCCTGGGCCTCCCTGCGCAGTCCCTCACATGCATGCTGTGGTCCCAGCCTGATCTCTCCATCTGGAGGGGCCGCCTCGCTGGGCTGTTCCAAAGCTGGAGTCCTGGTGGCAGCTGCTTTGCCAAGTCGCGCAGTAGCCAGGGCTTGCCTGCAGCCCAGAACACTCAGACAGGGTCAGGCCTTCCAGGGTTCACAGCACATCCCATGCCCCTATGTCCTGGCATCTGGGGAGAAGCTGTCACTGGCCAGACGTGGAGTGGCTTCCTGCCCTAAGCTGGCAGGCTGTCCTGCCTCACATGCCAGAGCCAAGACCGGCAAACCCCAGCTGTCAGGGCAGGGAAGTGGGCAAGGAGTCAGCGAGCTGCTGGTGTCTATGCCTTGACTCAGAGATAAATAGGTGACTAACAGTGGCCAATTTTGCCTCTCACCTTTCTGACGGTGAAATGGAATCGCGCCCCAGACCTGACCAGGGTACAGTAAAAGGTCTCCCTTTAAACACAAGGAGCAGCTGTTTTATTTCATTGGTTTTATAGGCGCCTCCTCTGAGGCCAAGAATTAGAAACTCATCCCTGCGTGGGGAGTGGATTTTTCCCTTCTCCCCCAGCTCCTCCACACATGAAGCAGCCAGCTGTGTTCCACGGGGGCACCATGACTTGTCAGCCTCCAGATGTGGAATTTTGGGAGCCCAGGCAACGGTTGCCTGGATACCAGTCGTGTGACTGTTGGAAATGGTCTGGGAGGGCCGGAGCAGGCATTTAAGAGTCAAAGAGAAAGCGGGATGCGAACCCCAGAGCAGATAGGTCTGGCAGGCGTGCCTCTGCCACCAGACAGTTCCTTTTTGCTCTTGTTAGGAAGGTGCCAAGTGACTGCTGGCTGACCGTCCCTAGACCCCACTTCAGCTGTGTCACCAGTTTCCCCAGGCATCTGTTGTCCCAGGCATTCTCAAGCAGGCTCTGGGGGCGTGTCAGTGATGGAGTGTGGAGGGTGCCCAGGAGGTTAGGCCCGTCTGCCTCATAGCCCCTTTTGGTGGCCTCTCCCTGATCTGGTCATGGCCCCTGCCCTTGAGACACCAACTAGACGGCCCTGAAGAAATAGTCCCGAGCTCTTGCCAGGATTTGCCTCCCATGACCATGCCCCTGCCCTGCCTCTGCCCTGGCAGAAGGAGCCGCCCTCCCTTACCCGCCTCGTGGCATCCCTTTAGGGTTCCAGTCTCTGAGAGGGAGAGGGAGAGCTGCTGAGGGAACAGAAGCCACTCCTAGTTGCTGTGCCTGGGAACCCAAGTGGGTGCTAAGAACGAAGTGAGGGAATTAGGGCCTCAAGGGGCACCCAAGGGTGGGGGCCGGCAGGGCCATGGTGCAGATCCTCCATCCAGCTCTGCCTTCTGCAGCCACTGGGGCTTGGGGTTTCCTTTCCTTTGACCTCGGGGCACCCGGCCCAGCTCAACCTGGCCCTGCTGCTTCGCTACTGCTGAGAGTAGCCATCTGGGCTGATTTCTCACTCCACCAACCCCACCCCGACGGAGTCTCTGTCGCCCGGGCTGGAGTGCAGTGGCTCGATCTCAGCTCACTGCAACCGCCACCTCCCAGGTTCAAGCGATTCTCCTGCCTCAACCTCCCAAGTAGCTGAGATTACAGGCGCCTGCCACCACGCCCAGCTAATTTTTGTATTTTCAGTAGAGACGGGGTTTCGCCATGTTGGCCAGACTGGTCTCAAACTCCTGACCTCAAGTGATCCACCACCCTCAGCATCCTAGAGTGCTGGGATTACAGGCATGAGCCACCATGCCCATTTTAAAGTGTACGATTCAGTGGTTTTTAGTATGTTCATGGTGTTGTGCAGGCCTCGCCACTATCTAATTCCAGAGTATTTTCATCACCCCAAAGGAAACCCTGCACCCATTAGCAGTCCAATCCCATCCCCTGGCAATCATTAATCTAATTTCTTTTCTGTAGATTTGCCTATTTTGGGCATTTTGTATAAATGGAATCATACAATACATCCTCTTTTTTGAGACGGAGTTTTGCTCTTGTCACCCAGGCTGGAGTGCAGTAGCGCAATCTCGGCTCACTGCAACCTCTGCCTCCCGGGTTCGATGGATTATCCTGCCTCAGCCTCCTGACTCAGCTGGGATTACAGGTGCCTGCCACCACACCTGGCTGATTTTTATATTTTTAGTAAAGACAGGGTTTTGCCATATTGGCCAGGCTGGTCTCAAACTGCTGACCTCAGGATTCAGCCTCCTGAGTAGCTGAGATTACAGGTGTGTCTCGAACTCCTGACCTCAGGTGATCCACTCGCCTTGGCCTCCCAAAGTGTTGGGATTACAGGCATGAGACACCGTGCCTGGCCCATGTTCTTTTCTGTCAGGTTTTTGTTTGTTTGTTTTTGAGACTCACTTTGTCACTCAGGCTGGAGTGCAGTGGCACGATCTCTGCTCACTGCAACCTCCACCTCCCGGGTTCAAACGATTCTCCTGCCTCAGCCTCCTGTGTAGCTGGGATTACAGGCGCCCGCCACCACGCCAACTGATTTTTGTATTTTTAGTAGAGACAGGGTTTTACCATGTTGCCCAGGCTAGTCTTGAACCGCTGATCTCAAGTGATCCGCCCACCTTGGCTTCCCAGAGTGTTGGGATTACAGGCATGAGCCACTGCGCCCGGCCTGTCAGGTTTGTTTCACTTAGCATGATGTTTTCAAGGTTTGTCCCTGCAGCAGCATGTATCAATCACCATTCTTTTTTATGGCTAAGATCCCACTGTATGGCTATACGGTATTTTATCAGTGCATCCACTGTCGGGTTTTTCCACTTGTTGACTATTAGGAATAGTGAACGCTTGTGTACAAGCTTTGTGTGAACACCTGCTTTCAGTTCTCTTGGGTATGTTACTAGGAATGGGGAGGGGCTTTAGATTTATGAAGGAAGACAAGGCAAAGAGAGGGAGGGAGGAGGAACAGAGGGCGAGAGAGGGGTAAAAGAAAAGAGGGAAAGAGGGAAGGGAGGCAGTGATGGGCCTGGAATGGTGCTTTGGAGTCAGATTGTGAAGTCTTGCTAAGGCATTTGGACCTGATTCTTTCTGCCCCAGAGAATCTTGGAAGGGTTTGCCTCCCACCCCCTGTGCCTCACCCTGACCACCCAACAAGGACCAACTTAAGAGGAGTCCCAGGTGCAGCCCCCGTACCTGGTAGCATGTAGCAAAGGGGTAGTTTGAGGGGCGAAGGGCTCAGGGGAGGGGCCTGGGTCTGCTGGGGCAGGTTGGGAGGAAGAGAGGCACCAAGTCGGCCATTGGAATACTGGAAGCAGCACTCCAGTGAGACATGGGCGGTGAGACACGGGCGTTGGAGGGGTAGATGTGGGAGTCACTACAGTCAAAAGCCACAGAACTGGGTGCTGGGAGGGTGGCCGAGAGAGGGATGAGCAAGATCCGCACCATGGAGAGGACTCTGGCCAGCACTTGCACTTAGCATCACCGATCAACAAGGCAAAGGGTGCGACTGGCCTGGGGGCAGGGGAGGGAAGAGGGATGGCAGCAGAGAGGTGCTGGGATTTCTGGCTAAAGAGACCGGAAGACACCCATGGTTGTTCATGGCGAGACTCCCAGCTGCATTCAGGCATTTGGGCCCTTCTGTCACCGTCCTTGGTCATTCTGGGTCTTCAGTCCCCAAGCGACCATGCCTACTGCTGCTTTCTTGGGTCAGCCCTGGAAATGCCCAGGGGCCTAGGGGCTGGCCTGCCCTCAGACCCAGCTGGACCGCCACCAGCTCTGAATTCCCCCATCCTGCCCCACCTCTTCCCGGGGCTCTAGGCTCCTCCCCACCCAGAGCCTGCCTGACAGCTGAGGCCCTGCAGCTGCCCAGGCCAAGGGGCCCCTGGGAGGTCTCAGGGACAGCTGCTGCCCATAACCCTGCTGACCCTGGCCCCTGCACACTGCTCCCTGAGATCCCAGGCTTCTGTCCAGTGGCCAGCAGGGCCTCTGCTCACTCCCATTGCTCCCAGATCTTTCCAGGGGCTGAAGCATTTTGGGCTGAGCATTTTCGTGCTGAGTCAGCAGGCCCCACCCAAAAAGTGAGAAAAGTTGCTGGGTAGAGGCACCCCTAGCCCCGCTCCTGCCCCAGAGGAAGTGCCTTTCAGGGGTGGATGAGGGGTACACCTTCCTCCATCAGGCAGGCTGGGCCTTGTTCAACAGGGTGGGGACCCTGCCCTCCTACCACCTGCCTCCCACCACAGAACAGGGCACGAGGGTGACACAAGGGGAAAAGGGAGAAGGCACCGTCACTCCTGATTCCCAGCGAATAGGGGAAAAAGGCACAGTCACTCCTGATTCCTGGCAGCTTCTTCCCTTGAAGACCAACTTTCCCCCTGAGGACTCGAGGCCGCTTCAAATTGCCCCTTAGAATGTTTCTAGCAATAGTAATTGCCTCTGGGGACGGGTGTCCAAGGGCTAGGGGTCAGGAGCAGGAGGGCTCAGAGAATGATTTGTCATGTCCACACTCATCCCATTTGAATTTTTTTTTTTTAATTTTTTTGGAGACAGAGTCTCACTCTGTCGCCCAGTCTAAGTGCTGTGGTCCCATCACAGCTCACTGCAGCCTCAACCTCCCAGGCTCAAGTGATCCTCTCGCATCCGCCTCCTGAGTAGCTGGGACCACAGGTGTGCGCCACCACACCCAGCTAATTTTTGAGTTTTTGGTAGAGACAGGGTTTCGCCATGTTGCCCAGGCCAGTGTCAGACTCCTGGGTTCAAGCAATCCTCCTGCCTGAGCCTCCCAAATTGTTGGGACTACAGGCATGAACCACCACACCCAGCTGTGTTTGAAATTTTTTACCATGTGTCTGGATTACTTTAAAATAAGGTGGGGGCCGGGCGCGGTGACTGACGCCTGTAATCCCGGCACTTTGGGAGGCCGAGGCAGGTGGATCACAAGGTCAGGAGATCAATACCATCCTGGCTAACACAGTGAAACCCTGTCTCTACTAAAAACACAAAAAATTAGCCGGGCGTGGTGGCAGGCGCCTGTAGTCCCAGCTACTTGGGAAGCTGAGTCAGGAGAATGGCATGAACCCGGGAGGCGGAGCTTGCAGTGAGCCGAGATCGCACCACTGCACTCCAGCCTGGGTGACGGAGCGAGACTCCGTGTCCAAAAAAAAAAAAAAAAAAAAAGGTGGGATGGGCACAGTGGCTCATGCTTATAATCCCAGCAAGTTGGGAGGCTGAGGCAGGAGGATTGCTTGAGCCCAGGCAGTGGAGATTGCAGTGAGCTGACATTGTGCCACTGCACTCCAGCCTGGGCGATAGAGCAAGACTCGGTCTCAAAAAAAAAGAGGGGGTAGAGTGGGGGGAATAGACATATACAAATGTTTATATGTAGATCCAGCTTTCTGTAAGCACTCCACACCCCACAGCTGTTGTAGCATCCACCTCCTCGGGAGGCAGGCCCTCAGAATCCCTGCTCCCTGAGGGCAGGGACTGTCATGTTCACTGTTGTCTCACTGGTCCCTAGACAGTGCTTGGCACATAGTAGACCCACAAAGAAACTCCTGCAGAAGCAGTACCCTCCTATGACAAGCCTCCTCTCCACCTTCCAGAAGCAGGCAGCTTGGAAAGAAAAGAGGTGGGAGGCCCGCCTGGGGGGAAAGCACAACACCTGCTAAGGGCCGTGCAGGGTGGGGGTCTCTTCTCGGCAGCGGGATGCAGAAATGACTGAGTGGACAGAATCTCTGCTGCCACCCAGAGCTGCCACTCTAGCACAGAAACCTGTAAACAGTGGACACTGCAGAGCATCAGATGGAGCCAAGTGTGTCAGATGGAGAAAACCAGAGCAGGCCAAGGGCAGAGGTGCCTGGAGTTGTGGTGGGTGCTGCACAGAGGGGTCACCAGCTTCCAGCTTTTATTTCCTAAACATGTGTCTCCCATACACCCCCTTCTTGCTGTCCCCGGCATCCTACCATCCACCCACCCGTCCACCCATCCATTTACTTAACCATCCATTCTTCCATCCATCCATCCATCCATTCATCTACCCACCCACCCATCTATCCATCCACATAACCATCCATCCTTTCTTCCATCCATGCATCCATCCATCCACCCACTCATCCATCCATCCATCCTTTCATCCATCCATCAACCCACCCATTCACCCACCCATCCACCCAACCATCCACCCATCCACCCACCCACCCTTCCATCTACTCATCCATATTCACTGGGTGCCTACCACATAGCACACACTCTGGGGGACTGGCTATGATCCAGTGCAAAATGGACATGAACCAAATGACAACGGTACGGAGAGGTCCGTGGTCCAGAGTTTTCCACGGTATCACAAGGGGACCCAACATCAATGGGGGTCCAGAAAGCTTCCCTGAGGGGAGACATCACAGCTGAGAGCTACGGGAGGCATGGGGGTGGCCAGGTGAGGTGGAGGGAGCCAATCGCAGGGCTCATGGAGAAGCATGTGCAGGGACCTAGCCCTGGAGGCTGGGCACGGCCGACAGCTGACAGGCACATGTTCAGGGCAGCAGGTACGGAGCACTGGCTGGAGGCTGAAGAGGCTAGCAGGGGCCCTGCTGCAGGTCTGTGGCCATGGCAGCAAACGAACAGGGCACGTGGCAGTCAGAGTGGTGTTTTTGTCTATCACCATGTGGCGTGGAGAATAGGCAAGCAGCACATCATCCTGGCCCCCAAAACCCTGTGGGCTCCATTGTCCCCCCACCCCCACCCTGTCACCCAAGTTATAAGCCTGGACTGGGCCTGACTCCCCGTTCTTCCTCCGTGGCCCTCCATGGGGGCTAACCCGTCACCTAATCTCAGCCTTAGACTTCATTATCTCCATCTCCAGCTCTCACACTGCTCTTCAGGACCTCCTACACTAACTGTCCCCAAAAGTGGCCTCTGCCTCTAGTCTGGCCTCCTTCCGGGCCCTCCTCTCCAAAGCTGCCCGGCACCACCTCTGCAGAAATTCTGCAGTTCATTCACCAAAAAGAAACACATGTGGCTCTTAAGCAAATGAAAAGGTGACCAGCTTCACACATCGTAGGAGAAACGCAAACTAACTACACCCAAATTCCTTTGTTTTGTTTAGTTTTTGCCTTTCAGATGGACAAAAATCAAAATAGGTGGAAACCAGGGGCTGGTGAGGCTGAGGAGAAACAGCCCTGTTGACTGTGTGGGGGCCTGGTACCTGGCACAGTCTCCGAGAAGGACAAGCTGACAGAGCTGACAAAATGACCACTGCAAGCTGGGCATGGTGGTGCGTGCCTGTAGTCCCAGCCACGCAGGAGGCCAAGGCGGGAGGATGGCTTAAGCCCAGGA
Organism: Pongo pygmaeus; assembly: GCF_028885625.2. Taxonomy (NCBI): domain Eukaryota; kingdom Metazoa; phylum Chordata; class Mammalia; order Primates; family Hominidae; genus Pongo; species Pongo pygmaeus. Next base: position 9,371,559 of record NC_072382.2, on the reverse strand, counting down.
GGTTGAGGCTACAGTCAGCTATGATGACACCATTGTACATTGTACTCCAGCCTGAGTGACAGAGCAAGACCCTGTCTCTAAAATAACAATAATAAGACACCACTGCACGTATCTTTTGCCCCCCAGTCCTCCCAAGTCCCTTCTGGGAATATATTCCGCAGCAGCGCTCACGCATGTGTGAAAGGGCTTTTGTACAGATGACTCACCGGGTCACTGCCTGACTTGAGAAAGGGCTGGAAGCAACCTGAAGATCCCTCTGCTGAGAAGTGCATGTGTAAATTATCATACATCCTTGTGCTGGAATACCGTGCGGCTGTGAAAATGAGGACACACTCTATGTATTGATGTAGAGTGGTCTCCAAAATATAACGTTAACTGGAAAACGCAAGGTGTCAAACAGCATGAACAGCAGAGGCTCAATGAAAGGGCTTCTCACGGTCCCCAGCAGGACTGCCCTCCGCCAGCTCCCACCAGGGCCTGCAGTACTTTGGAACTCTACTTGTCTAAATATTGACATTTGTGTTAAAAAAAAAAAAAATGAGAGGGGCTCTGCTCATTCATGCAAGAATATCCCTAGAAGTGTTTACAAGAAACTGATAACACCAGTTGGCTACAGCAGAATGGAAAACTGTCCCTGGGGGACAGGGATGAGACTTCTTGCCTCTTAGGACTTCAGAATTTCTTTTTCTTTCTTTTTTTTTTTTTCTTTTTGAGACGGAGTTTCACTCTGTCGCTCAGGCGCCCAGTACAGTGGTGTGATCTTGGCTCACCACAACCTTCGCCTCCCAGGTTCAAGTGACTCTCCTGCCTCAGCTTCCTGAGTAGCTGGGATTACAGGCACCCACTACCATGCCTGGCTAATTTCTGTATTTTTAGGAGAGACGGGGTTTTGCCATGTGGGCCAGGCTGGTCTCGAACTCCCGACCTCAGGTGATCTGCACCGCTCCCCCCACCTCGGCCTCCCAAACTGTTGGGATTACAGGTGTGAGCCACCACATCCGGCCAACTTCTGAATTTTGAATCACATGAAAGCATTACCTCAGCCAGGCGCTTGGGCTCACCCTTGTAACCCCAGCACTTTGGGAGGCCGAGGCAGACAAATTGCTTGAGCCCAGGAGTTCAAGACCAGCCTGGGCAACATGGCGAAACCCCGTCTCTACAAAAAATCCAAAAATTAGCAAATGGCATGTGCCTGTGGTCACAGCTACTCAGGAGGATTGCTTGGGCCCAGGAAGTTGAGGCTGCAGTGAGCAGTGATCATGCCGCTGCATTCCAGCGATAGAGCAAGACCCTATCTCAAAAAAAGAAAAAGAAAAGAAAGAGCATTACCTAATCAAAAAGTTATTATTATTATTATTATTTTATTATTATTATTTTGAGACAGAGTCTCATTCTGTCGCCTAGGCTGGAGTGCAGTGACACAATCTTGGCTCACTGCAACCTCTGCCTCCCAGGCTCAAGTGATTCTCCTGCCTCAGCCTCCCGAGTAGCTGGGACTACAGGCGCGTGCCACCACGCCTCGCTAATTTTTGTATTTTTAGTAGAGACGGGTTTTCACCATGTTGCCCGGGCTGGTCTCGAACTCTTAACCTCAGCTGATCCACCCGCCTTGGCCTCCCAAAGTGCTGGGATTACAGGCGTGAGCCACCACGCCCGGCCTCAAAAAGTAATTTAAATGAAAGAAAATGCAGTTCTGATGGCGTTGTACCTCTACACACAGATCATCGTTGCCTTTCCCACAGCATTCAGCAACTCTCATGAGTGATCACCTGCCTTTAGCTATTCTGCAATGGGCCCTTCATTCTCACTGGCAAGTGACAGACCCAACCCTAACTGTATTAAGCCAAAACTGGAATTTGTTGGCTCGTAGAATGGAAACTGCTTCAGGCATGACTGGATCCAGAAGCACAGGCAATGTCATTGAGATTCATTCTCTTGGTGCTGTTTTCTTCTATGTTGGCCTTATTCTTAGGTAGGCTCTCCCCTTAGGGTGGCAGAGCTGGCCACCAGCAGCTCTGGGCTGGCATCTTGACATTTGTGACCCTAACAGTCCCAGCAAGTTCCTGGGCTGATGCTCTTTGGTGTCACATGCCAGAGCCATTCCCATGACTCAGATTGGCTAGGCACAGGACTCAAACCCACTTTTAGAGCTTGAGGGTTGGGGGTCAGTCACACTGGAGACTAGAAAACTGAGGGACAGTCACCAGAGTGAGAGATGGATGCTGGGCAGGGAAAACAGTGCTTACCCACTACCTCTTGGCCTGTCGCCTCTCCTATGCCATGGGCAACTGGACCTCTCTTGTTTTCTGATCATACCATGACTTTACTTGCAATCCTCCTGGCCTTTGCCTTGCCAGGCCTCTGCCTGCTTCCCCTGGAATGTCCTTCCCTTTCTGTGCCTGGTAAACTGCTATTCATCCATTTATGCCCTGTTCACATATCACCTTCTCCTTGAAGCCCTTCTCACTCTCCCATCTGCTTTCCTACCCATAGCAGACAGATCTCATGGCTGTCCTCTTTGGTTTTTCATTCAATTCCCAGTCACTGGCTGAACCCCTCTGTGCTGGCCTGGGAGGGATAGAGGGCAGAATTAATTATTAGTTTCTCACACAGGTTATCTGTTCCCTGAGGGCTGGGTCCAGCTTTGGCCACCTGTGTCTTCTCTAGTCCAGCGTAGCCCTAGGCACAAGAGAGATGCAAGCCTAGGTTTTCAGAATGAGGAATGACAGGGTACCTGGAAGGCACAGAAAGTGTGGAAGACAGCCTCTGCTGACTCCACAATTTACTCCCTACGACAAAATGACAGCCTCGGGGCTGGGACGCTCCCAGAGGGCTCTGGGAGGAAGTGCTCGGGCTGGTCCCTGCTAGGACAAGGCTGTCACCACTCTGGAAACCCCCATAGCCCTGGGCCCGAGGCCAAAATCCAGATGCAAAGGAAAGTGCCCCCAGCAAGGCCCTGCCACCCAACTCCCAAGGAGGGGTCCCAGGCAGAGGCAGCAGCTGGAGGCAACTCCGAGGGTGACCTCTCATCTCAAATCCCAGCCTCCAGTGGGTCACAGTTCTCTGAAGTGGGGTGAAGAGTGAGGAGGGCAGGGCTGGAGTTGGCAGGAGTCCAGGGGAGGAAGGAAGCAAGAAACAATCAAGGAAAAAATCCAACCCAGGTCTGGGGTTGGCTCAGGCCACAGGGCCCTGCAGGCTGAGCTCAGGCTGGGACGTCGGAAGCTTCTGGAGGGTGGCTGAGCACCTTCTCAGCTCCCTGCCACCCTGCATCCCAGCAGAGGGACTGGGGCACCTCCAGAGACCCCTGTCACTTCTTAGCACCTCCCCTAGATGCACCCCCAAAATGCGCCTCCCCTAGATGCCACCCTTCCCTGTGACTCTGCTCCCAGACCCCTGGTCCCTGTCATCTCACCTGCCTCCCAGGGTCCTGGGTTCCAGGTTTCGCGGCCATGGAGGGCTGGCTTCAGCCTCCCTGGGGGTAGGAGGGAGCTTCCCTGCTGGTCCCTCCAATCTGGCCAGCGTTGCCAGAGGGGGCTTCCAACTCCATCCCCCAGGTCCCATGGGAATGCTATGGCCGCTGATGATGGCGATTTCCAGGAAGGAGAGGCTGGGAGGGGAAGGAAGGGCTGAGTCAGTCCCTGTGTAGTGATCACAGTGGGGGAGGCGGCTGTGGGGTTGGTTGGGGAGCCTATTGGGCCCATCTCAGGACAAGGGAGAGGCTCCAGGCTGAGGAGACAGAAGCCAAATACCCTGCTCTGGGTGTTTCTCCATCGTGGCCTGCTCTGCCCCTCCCAAATGCCCCCTTTTTTTTTTTTTTTAAGACAGTCTTGCTCTGTCGCCCGAGGCTGGAGTGCAACGGCGCGATCTCAGCTCACTGCAAGCTCCGCCTCCCGGGTTCACGCCATTCTCCTGCCTCAGCCTCCCGAGTAGCTGGGACTACAGGCGCCCGCCACCGCGCCCGGCTAATTTTTTGTATTTTTAGTAGAGACGTGGTTTCACCGTGTTAGCCAGGATGGTCTTGATCTCCTCACCTCGTGATCAGCCTGCCTCGGCCTCCCA